>NC_056750.1:86299458-86369458 GCF_019279795.1 Protopterus annectens
ACAATGACACACACAATTTCCAACTTCTGATATTACTACACCAGAAATTCCCTCTATAAATAGCTCCCACGGATGCTCAACTTTAATAAATGACATACACAATTCCCAACTTCTCACATTATTACATCACACATTCCCTATGTAAATAGCACTGCCACGGATGTTCAGCTTTAATAAATGAAACATGCAATTCACAACTTCTGACATTACCATACCACATATTCCCTATGTAAATAGTACTGCCACAGATGCTCAGCTTTAATAAATGACAGATGCAATTCACAACTTTTGACATTACCACACCACACATTCCCTATGTAAATAGCACTGCCATGGATGTTCAGCTTTAATAAACGACACACACAATTCCCAACTTCTGACATTACCACACCACACATTCCCTATGTAAATAGCACTGCCACAGATGCTCAGCTTTAATAAATGATACACACAATTCCCATCTTCTGTCATTACTAAAGCACACATTCCCTATGTAAATAGCACTGACACATATATTCAGCTTTAATAAACGAGACACACAATTCCAAACTTATGACATTACTAGACCACACAATCCATATGTAAATAGCACTGCCACAGATGCTCAGCTTTAATAAATGACAGATGCAATTCACAACTTTTGACATTACTACACCAAAAAAAAAAAAAAAAAAAAAAAAAAAAAAATTTCATCTTTTACTGTACTTGTGTTTCTACCTACTTCTTTTTACTTTTGCATCATCTTAAAAATACTCAGTTGTATTTATTACTGCTTGGTGTAACTCATTCTGAGCCTTTTGGTTTAAACACTTGGGCTTCGGACCAGTTAGTTGTTTTGCACTGAGAGGGTTTGTGGTCTGCACTGTTGTGGCAGAACAGGTAGCTTACATCCTTCTAGGTTGAGAACTGCCGATTGAGGGCTCAGTGTCTGTTATTCTAAAAGTGTATTAATTCTGGTTTAAGCACTTGGGCTTTCAAGCCAGTTATTTTACATTAAGAGGGTTCGTGGTCTGCACTCTTGTGGGAGGAGAGGCTGGACTCTGCCCTTCTGAGCTGGGAATTTCTGGTTAAAGGCTTATAGTGCATGAATATCTAAACTGTTTCTTACTGAAGTTGGTGCGCCTTGTTTGCTGTGGCATAGACTGGATTCAGGCCTGCTGGATCTAGCTTTGTTTGTGTAACTTGAGCACTAATCCAGACATTCTCTAAAGTATTCAATGGTATTTATTACTGCTTGGTTGTAACTTGATTAAAGTGTAGCTATCATTCAAGTCTTTGGATTAAGCACTTGGGCTTCAGACCAGTTGTTTTACATTAGGAAGGTTTGTGGCAAGCACTGTGGTGGCAGGACAGGTAGCTTTCATCCTTCTAAGTTGGGAACTGCTGATTGAGAGCCCAGTGTCCAAGTGTATTAGTTCTGGTTTAGGCACTTGGGCTTCAGGCCAGTTATTTTACATTAAGAAGGTTCGTGGTCTGCACTCTTGTGGGAGAAGAGGCTGGACTCTGCCCTTCTGAGCTGGGAATTTCTGGTTAAAGGTTTATAGTGCCTGAATATTTGAACTGTATCTTACTGAAATTGGTACACCTTGTTTTCTCTAGCATAGACTAGATCCAGGCCTGCTGAATCTAGCTTTGTTTACATGCTTGTTGTTTGTTTGCTTGTTATTTCCCTGGAAGCTAATTCCACCTAATACACAACTTCTCAGCGCTTCTGTGGATCACTAGTGATATCTGCATTGCTTACTGTACTTATTTCCTTGTTTCACTTGAAAGAAAGTTACTGTTTGTCATTTTTGCATTTAGTTACTTGTAACACATTTCACTCAAGTTACCCGGCACTTGCTCACTAAAGCAATTATATAAGTCAGCACTAAAAATTAAAAGCACTACACCCTCACTCCCCACTGGCCCTTGTTTTCAATTAAGGATTTCCCAATATTATTCTAGCATGTCCAAAAGTCAGTTGTCAATCTCCTCTCCGGTCCAGCTGGTGAATCTGGGAATCTTGAGGCAATGTTATAACTGCCTCATGTACACAGACAACCCTCTCCTCCTCCCACATAACACAAATACTTAGAGATGCAGCTATTTAGCCAAACTGGAGGCTGAGCTCTCTCAACTCAGGACTGGCAAGACCAGACAGGAGGAGAAGGCAACAACACACACCACAAAACCAGCCTCACATAATGCTACCACTCCACTGAATCAAACACATAAACACACAAAGACATACTCGGAGGCTCTGAGTAAAAATTTACCTAAACAACAGAGGCCTCCAAAGCAGACACCCAAACAACTGCTACCTCAAGACACCCCACAAGCAACACATAAACCACAAAAGCAGTGTGCAAAGCAGTCACAGCCCTTAAGGCCAAATACAACACCAAACATACTTGTCATAGGTGACTCCATAGTCAGACACACTGACGTCCCACTCACCAGGCTGAACAAGGAGAGGGTCACAGTAAGCTGCCTATCGGGCGCTAGAATCCGCCACATAACACAAGCACTCGGGTCACTCCACGGCAAGTACAAATATGACACAGTCATTGTCCATGCTGGTGTGAATGACCTGAGACGTACCTCCCTGGACTACATGAAAAGAGACAGAGAAGCTCTCTGATTATGTAGCTCAGGCAGGTATGACCCTAACCCTGAGCAGTATCCTTCCTTCACCAAGAATGATGCCACAATATAGAGACAAGATGATCAGCTTTAACAATTGGCTTAATGTCTGGTATCATTCAAAGGGGATCCAGTGTCTGTCTGCCTGGGATGACATGCTTGACAAGCCATGCTGCTTCGCAAGGGACGGCTTGCACCTGTCACCCCTGGGATTCTGGATATTGGCTAAGGCTCTTGCCACCCCCATAGTGCCTTTTTTTAGGCAAGGCTCAAATTCTAAACCTACCACCCTAGAAAACAAAATGGGAAGAAACTGAGGGTAATGCTGCTCAATGCCAGAAGTCTAAATCTCAAAATGCACGCACTCGAGGCCCTTCTCAGTATGGAGAACATCAATGTCTGTGCTGTAACTGAAACCTGGTTCAAGGCTCCTGAGAGCACCCCGGCACTATTAGGTTTTACCTCATATCATGCGTTCGGCCCCAAAACCTGGACCACACCACAAAAGGAGGGGGTGTATGCATATTCATAAAGGATACCCACACCTCAAGGTTGGTGGCAACGCATCAAGCTTCGGAAACCATCCAGGTGCAACTAACCATAGGCAAAACTGCTCTACAAATTGTAGCATGCTACAGGCCACCCTCTCAAACTCAGGAACCCCACACAGCCTTCCTGAAGACACTGGAGGGTATAAATGTATCTCCAAACACCATCATATTGGGTGACTTCAACTACCCGAATATAGACTGGGAACATTACTCAAGCCCTAACTTTCTAGCCCAATGGTTCCTGGAGTTCATAAATTCAAATGCCATGGAACAGCTAGTCACTGTTCCCATGAGAGGAGAAAATATACTAGATCTCATTGTCACAAACATGGGGACAAAATGCTCCACACCAGAAGTATATCCTCATTGGTGAGATCTGATCATAAACTAATTTCACTGGAAACTCACATCCCGCCCCCACCTCAAACAAAAGACCATAGTGAAGAACTTCTCTAAAGTAAACTTCACACTACTCAAGACTGGTGTGGTATCCTTCAAGGCCCCTGAGCCAGTGGAAACCACAACCCAAGCTGGAAGCCCTTACAAATGCCTTCTATGAACACCTCCAGGACTGCATGGATCAGGCAATCCCAAATAAAACCAAGACTCTTTCCACAAAGGGCAAACGTCCAGTCTGGTGGACCCCAGCCATTAACAAACTTTATAATAAGAGGAGAAAGCTATTACATGATAGAACAAAATCCATAAAAGGAAGTCACCCTGATCATTATTAGTAAAAAATACGAGCACTCATAAAATCAACTAAGGCCAATTTTGAGAGAAAATTGCCATGGATTCAAAGGACAATCATAAGGCCTTTTTCAGCTATGTTAGGAACCTGGGTGGAAACTCCCAGATATGCTCAGAATTAGTCCAAAATGATACAAAATCACTGAACCCACAGACATTGCCAACATACTGGCAGACAGGTTCAGTGCAAACTTCACCCCCCTCTCCCCCACTAAAGGAGAGATAACTATCCCAGCCGAGTGTAGCCTCCCGGACATCTCAAATGAGCAGGTGAAAGCTGCTCTCTCTAAAGCTAAAACACAGCATCAATGGGACCGGATGGTGTCCCCGGCTGTGTGCTACATGAGCTAAATGAGGAATTAAACCCGCACATAAGGCAGCTGTTTAATCTCAGCCTTACCACAGGATACGTGCCCAAGGAGTGGCGTTCGGCAACTATGGTCCCACTCCACAAAGGCGGCCTCACGGACCCTGGTAATTACCGCCCATAAGCTTAACAAGTCTAGTCTGCAAAGCTATGGAGAGGATCATAATGGAGCTCATAAACAAAGATATAGGGGACTTGCAGACATTGGACCCGACCCAGTTTGGCTTTGTCAAGGGAAGATCATGCCTTTTGAACTTGGTTGACTTCTTCGAAACAGTCACCAAGGCCATTGATGAGGGAAAGGCAGTCCATACAGCCTACCTTGACCTTGCAAAGGCTTCGACACAATACCCCACTCGGTATTGTAGAAAAACTTACCAGCTTAAATGTAAACCCATATGTCACAAGATGGGTTGCAAACTGGCTTAAGGACAGAACCCACAGGGTTAGAATTGCTGGCGCTATGCCAGACTCCAAGCCGGTCACAAGTGGTGTCCCACAGGGCTCGGTCCTTGGCCCCCTATTGTTTGGCATCTACTTCTCAGAAGTACAGGCCAACATGGGAGGACTTTGGCTGACAAAGTTTGCAGACGACTGCAAACTGGGCGCCATAGTGGAAAGTGCATCGGACACGGATATCCTTCAGAAGGGACTCACGGAAACAGATAGCTGGTGCCAGAGCCATGGCCTGAAGTTAAACACCAAAAAATGTATAGTGATACCCTTAGGGAAAAACAAGGTAACCCCAAGCTACCATATAGGTGGCAATCCACTAAGCACAGAAGAGGTTATCAGGGACCTGGGGACCCAGGTTGACAGTGGCCTTCCTTTTGACACTCACGTTGCTAAAGTGGTTAGAAAGACCTTCTACATTGCCCACCTGATCGTGAAGGGATTCACATCCAGATCTAGTGAGGTCATTGTTCCCCTGTACTCTTCACTTATCAGACCAATGATCGAGTACAATGCCCCATTCGGGATGTATCTCACCCGACATCTGCAGCAATTGGAGAGACCCCAAAAGTTCCTCACCAAAAGGATAAAGGGACTCCAAAATCTGTCATATGCTGCCAGATTGAAGAAACTCCAGCTCTATTCAGTCGCATACCGTCTGCTCAGAGGTGACATGTGCCTGACATACAAGGCCATGTCCAACCCGGAATTAATGGACATGCTCCACCTCAAAAATCCAAATCCACCAAAACCACTAGAGCAAGCGACTTAAACCTTAGCACGGATATAAATAGGACATGCTGGAGGGATAGATTTATCACTCAGAGACTCCCTATGCTGTGGAATAAAATCCCAGTCCATGTGAGGCAGAGCACCTCGCTGACTCTGTTCAAGAGAAATCTAGACCTGTGGATGGGAGATCGTAGGTTTACCCCGGGAATCATCTCTGTGTCACTGCTGGACAGAGGCACAACAAACTAATGGGCACAGTATTTTTTCATATAAGGGGTGGCGTACGCCACAAAAATTTGGGCTAGGCTTATAAATGCCTTAGGGCAGATAGCCTAGTATAAACCTATGAACCTATGAACCTATACATTCCCTATGTAAATAGCACTGCCATGGATGTTCAGCTTTAATAAACGACACACACAATTCCCAACTTCTGACATTACAACACCAGAAATTCCCTCTGTAAATAGCACTGCCATGGATGTTCAGCTTTAATAAATGACACATACAATTTACAACTTCTGACATTACTACACCACCCATTCCCTGTGTAAATAGCACTGCCATGGATGTTCAGCTTTTATAAACGACACACACAATTCCCAACTTATGACATTACTACACCACACATTCCCTATGTAAATAGCATTGCCATGGATGTTCAGCTTTAATAAGTAACACATGCAATTCCCAACTTCTGACATTACTACACCACACATTCCATATGTAAATAGCACTGCCACAGATGCTCAGCCTTAATAAACGACACACACAATTCCCAACTTCTGACATTACTACACCACACATTCTATATGAAAATAGCACTGCCACAGATGCTCAGCTTTAATAAACGACATATGCAGTTCCCAACTTCTGCCATTACTACACCACACATTTCCTATGTAAATAGCACTGTCACGGATGTTCAGCTTTAATAAATGACACACACAATTCCCATCTTCTGACATTACTACACCACACATTCCCTGTGTAAATAGCACTGCCATGGATGTTCAGCTGTAATAAACGACACACACAATTCCCAACTTCTGACATTATTACACCACACATTCCCTGTGTAAAGAGCACTGCCACGGATGCTCAGCTTTAATAAATGAAACACACAATTCCCCAACTTCTGACTTTACTGCACCACATATTCCCTGTGTAAATAACACTGCCACGGATACTCAGCTTTAATAAATGATACACACAATTCCCAACTTCTGACATTACTACACCACACTTTTCTTATGTAAATAGCACTGTCACGGATGCTCAGCTTTAATAAATGGCACACACAATTCGCAAATTCTGACATTACTACAGCACACATTCCATATGTAAATAGAACTGCCACGAATGCTCAGCTTTAATAAATGACACACACAATTCCCAACTCCTGACATTACTACACCACACATTCTCTATGTAAAAGCACTGCCATGGATGTTCAGCTTTAAGAAATGACACACACAATTTACAACTTCTGATATTTATACACCACACATTCCCTGTGTAAATAGCACTGCCACAGATGTTCAGCTTTAACAAATGACACACACAATTTCCAACTTCTGATATTACTACACCAGAAATTCCCTCTATAAATAGCACTGCCACGGATGCTCAGCTTTAATAAATGACATACACAATTCCCAACTTCTCACATTATTACATCACACCTTCCCTATGTAAATAGCACTGCCACAGATGTTCAGCTTTAATAAATGAAACATGCAATTCACAACTTCTGACATTACTATACCACATATTCTCTATGTAAATAGTACTGCCACAGATGCTCAGCTTTAATAAATGACAGATGCAATTCACAACTTTTGACATTACTACACCACTCATTCCCTATGTAAATAGCACTGCCATGGATGTTCAGCTTTAATAAACGACACACACAATTCCCAACTTCTGACATTACTACACCACACATTCCCTATGTAAATAGCACTGCCACAGACGCTCAGCTTTAATAAACGACACACACAATTCCCAACTTCTGACATTACTTCACCACACATTACATATGTAAATAGCACTGCCACGGATGCTCAGCTTTAAAAAATTACACATGCAGTTCACAACTTCTGCCATTACTACACCACACATTTCCTATGTAAATAGCACTGCCACGGATGTTCAGCTGTAATAAACGACACACACAATTCCCAACTTCTGACATTACTGCACCACACATTCCCTGTGTAAGAGCACTGCCACTGATGCTCAGTTTTAATAAATGACATACACAATTCCCAACTTCTCACATTATTACATCACACATTCCCTATGTAAATAGCACTGCCACGGATGTTCAGCTTTAATAAATGAAACATGCAATTCACAACTTCTGACATTACCATACCACATATTCCCAATGTAATTAGTACTGCCACAGATGCTCAGCTTTAATAAATGACAGATGCAATTCACAACTTTTGACATTACTACACCACACATTCCCTATGTAAATAGCACTGCCATGGATGTTCAGCTTTAATAAACGACACACACAATTCCCAACTTCTCACATTATTACATCACACATTCCCTATGTAAATAGCACTGCCATGGATGTTCAGCTTTAATAAATGATACACACAATTCCCATCTTCTGACATTACTAAAGCACACATTCCCTACGTAAATAGCACTGACACAGATATTCAGCTTTAATAAACGAGACACACAATTCCAAACTTATGACATTACTAGACCACACAATCCATATGTAAATAGCACTGCCATGGATGCTCAACTAATAAATGACACACACAATTCCCAACTTCTGACATAAGTACACCACACATTCCCTATGTAAATAGCACTGCCACAGATGCTCAGATTTAATAACAGACACATGCAATTCCCAACTTCTGACATTACTACACCACACATTCCCTATGTAAATAACACTGCCACACAGGCTCAGCTTCAATACATGACACACACAATTCCCAACTTCTAACATTACTACACCCCACATTCCCTATGTAAATAGCACTGCCACGGATGTTCAGTTTTAATAAATAACACACACAATTCCCAACTTCTGACATTACTACACCACACATTCCCTGTGTAAACAGCACTGCCATGGATGGTCAGCTTTAATAAATGACAAACACAATTTCCAACTTCTGATATTACTACACCAGAAATTCTCTCTGTAAATAGCACTGCCACGGATGCTCAGCTTTAATAAATGAAGCACACAATTCCCAACTTCTGACATTACTACACCACACATTCCCTATGTAAATAGCACTGCCACGGATGCTCAGATTTAATAAATGACACATGCAATTCCCAACTTCTGACATTACTACACCACACATTCCCTGTGTAAACAGCACTGCCATGGATGGTCAGCTTTAATAAATGACAAACACAATTTCCAACTTCTAATATTACTACACCAGAAATTCCCTCTGTAAATAGCACTGCCACGGATGCTCAGCTTTAATAAATGACACACACAATTCCCAACTTCTGACATTACTACACCACACATTCTCTATGTAAAAGCACTGCCATGGATGTTCAGCTTTAATAAATGACACACACAATTTACAACTTCTGACATTACTACACCACACATTCCCTGTGTAAATAGCACTGCCACAGATGTTCAGCTTTAACAAATGACCCACACAATTTCCAACTTCTGATATTACTACATCAGAAATTCCCTCTGTAAATAGCACTGCCACGGATGCTCAGCTTTAATAAATGACATACACAATTCCCAACTTCTCACATTATTACATCACACATTCCCTATGTAAATAGCACTGCAACGGATGTTCAGCTTTAATAAATGACATATGCAATTCACATTACTATACCACATATTCCCTATGTAAATAGCACTGCCACAGATGCTCAGCTTTAATAAATGACAGATGCAATTCACAACTTTTGACATTACTACACCACACATTCCCTATGTAAATAGCACTGCCATGGATGTTCAGCTTTAATAAACGACACACACAATTCCCAACGTCTGACATTACTACACCAGAAATTCCCTCTGTAAATTGCACTGCCATGGATGTTCAGCTTTAATAAATGACACACACAATTTACAAATTCTGACATTACTACACCACACATTCTCTGTGTAAATAGCACTGCCACGGATGTTCAGCTTTAATAAATGACACATGCAATTCCCATTTTTTGACATTACTACACCACACATTCCCTGTGTAAATAGCACTGCCACAGATGCTCAGCTTTACTAAATGACACATGCAATTCCCAACTTCTGACATTACTACACCACACATTCCATATGTAAATAGCACTGCCACAGATGCTCAGCTTTAATAAATGACACACACAATTCCCAACTTCTGACATTACTACACCACACATTCTATATGAAAATAGCACTGCCACGGATGCTCAGCTTTAATAAATGACATATGCAGTTCCCAACTTCTGCCATTACTACACCACACATTTCCTATGTAAATACCACTGTCATGGATGTTCAGCTTTAATAAATGACACACACAATTCCCAACTTCTGACATTATTACACCACACATTCCCTATGTAAATACCACTGTCATGGATGTTCAGCTTTAATAAATGACACACACAATTCCCAACTTCTGACATTATTACACCACACATTCCCTATGTAAATAGCACTGCCATGGATGTTCAGCTTTAATAAATGACACACACAATTCCCAACTTCTGACATTATTACACCACACATTCCCTGTGTAAAGAGCACTGCCACGGATGCTCAGCTTTAATAAATGAAACACACAATTCCCAACTTCTGACATTATTACACCACACTTTTCTTATGTAAATAGCACTGCCACGGATGTTCAGCTTTAATAAATGACACACACAATTCCCAACTCCTGACATTACTACACCACACATTCTCTATGTAAAAGCACTGCCATGGATGTTCAGCTTTAACAAATGACCCACACAATTTCCAACTTCTGATATTACTACATCAGAAATTCCCCTCTGTGAATAGCACTGCCACGGATGCTCAGCTTTAATAAATGAATTACACAATTCCCAACTTCTCACATTATTACATCACACATTCCCTATGTAAATAGCACTGCAACAGATGTTCAGCTTTAATAAATGACATATGCAATTCACAACTTCTGACATTACTATACCACATATTCCCTATGTAAATAGCACTGCCACAGATGCTCAGCATTAATAAATGACAGATGCAGTTCACAACTTTTGACATTACTACACCACACATTCCCTATGTAAATAGCACTGCCATGGATGTTCAGCTTTAATAAACGACACACACAATTCCCAACTTCTGACATTACTACACCAGAAATTCCCTCTGTAAATAGCACTGCCATGGATGTTCAGCTTTAATAAATGACACACACAATTTACAACTTCTGACATTACTACACCACACATTCCCTGTGTAAATAGCACTGCCACAGATGTTCAGCTTTAATAAATGACACATGCAATTCCCATTTTTTGAAATTACTACACCACACATTCCCTATGTAAATAGCACTGCCACGGATGTTCAGCTTTTATAAACGACACACACAATTCCCAACTTCTGACATTACTGCACCACACATTCCCTATGTAAATAGCATTGCCATGGATGTTCAGCTTTAATAAGTGACACATGCAATTCCCAACTTCTGACATTACTACACCACACATTCCATATGTAAGTAGCACTGCCACAGATGCTCAGCCTTAATAAATGACACACACAATTCCCAACTTCTGACATTACTACACCACACATTCTATATGAAAATAGCACTGCCACGGATGCTCAGCTTTAATAAACGACATATGCAGTTCCCAACTTCTGCCATTACTACACCACACATTTCCTATGTAAATAGCACTGTCACAGATGTTCAGCTTTAATAAATGACACACACAATTCCCATCTTCTGACATTACTACACCACACATTCCCTATGTAAATAGCACTGCCATGGATGCTCAGCTTTAATAAATGATACACACAATTCCCAACTTCTGACATTATACACCACACATTCCATATGTAAATAGAACTGCCACGAATGCTCAGCTTTAATAAATGACAGATGCAATTCACAACTTTTGACATTACTACACCACACATTCCCTATGTAAATAGCACTGCCATGGATGTTCAGCTTTAATAAACGACACACACAATTCCCAACTTCTGACATTACTACACCAGAAATTCCCTCTGTAAATTGCACTGCCATGGATGTTCAGCTTTAATAAATGACACACACAATTTACAAATTCTGACATTACTACACCACACATTCTCTGTGTAAATAGCACTGCCATGGATGTTCAGCTTTAATAAACGACACACGCAATTCCCATTTTCTGACATTACTACACCACACATTCCCTATGTAAATAGCATTGCCATGGATGTTCAGCTTTAATAAGTGACACATGCAATTCCCAACTTCTGACATTACTACACCACACATTCCATATGTAAGTAGCACTGCCACAGATGCTCAGCCTTAATAAATGACACACACAATTCCCAACTTCTGACATTACTACACCACACATTCTATATGAAAATAGCACTGCCACGGATGCTCAGCTTTAATAAACGACATATGCAGTTCCCAACTTCTGCCATTACTACACCACACATTTCCTATGTAAATAGCACTGTCACAGATGTTCAGCTTTAATAAATGACACACACAATTCCCATCTTCTGACATTATTACACCACACATTCCCTATGTAAATAGCACTGCCATGGATGCTCAGCTTTAATAAATGATACACACAATTCCCAACTTCTGACATTATACACCACACATTCCATATGTAAATAGAACTGCCACGAATGCTCAGCTTTAATAAATGACACACACAATTCCCAACTCCTGACATTACTACACCACACATTCTCTATGTAAATAGCACTGCCATGGATGTTCAGCTTTAATAAATGACACACACAATTTACAACTTCTGACATTACTACACCACACAGTCCCTGTGTAAATAGCACTGCCACAGATGTTCAGCTTTAACAAATGACCCACAGAATTTCCAACTTCTGATATTACTACATCAGAAATTCCCTCTGCAAATAGCACTGCCACGGATGCTCAGCTTTAATAAATGACATACACAATTCCCAACTTCTCACATTATTACATCACACATTCCCTATGTAAATAGCACTGCAACGGATGTTCAGCTTTAATAAATGACATATGCAATTCACAACTTCTGACATTACTATACCACATATTCCCTATGTAAATAGCACTGCCACAGATGCTCAGCTTTAATAAATGATAGATGCAATTCACAACTTTTGACATTACTACACCACACATTCTCTGTGTAAATAGCACTGCCACGGATGTTCAGCTTTAATAAATGACACATGCAATTCCCATTTTTTGACATTACTACACCACACATTCCCTGTGTAAATAGCACTGCCACGGATGCTCAGCTTTACTAAATGACACATGCAATTCCCAACTTCTGACATTACTACACCACACATTCCATATGTAAATAGCACTGCCACAGATGCTCAGCTTTAATAAATGACACACACAATTCCCAACTTCTGACATTACTACACCACACATTCTATATGAAAATAGCACTGCCACGGATGCTCAGCTTTAATAAATGACATATGCAGTTCCCAACTTCTGCCATTACTACACCACACATTTCCTTTGTAAATAGCACTGTCACGGATGTTCAGCTTTAATAAATGACACACACAATTCCCATCTTCTGACATTACTACACCACATATTCCCTGTGTAAATAGCACTGCCATGGATGTTCAGCTGTAATAAACGACACACACAATTCCCAACTTCTGACATTATTACACCACACATTCCCTGTGTAAAGAGCACTGCCATTAATGCTCAGCTTTAATAAATGTAACACACAATTCCCCAACTTCTGACTTTACTGCACCACATATTCCCTGTGTAAATAACACTGCCACGGATACTCAGCTTTAATAAATGATACACACAATTCCCAACTTCTGACATTACTACACCACACTTTTCTTATGTAAATAGCACTGCCACGGATGCTCAGCTTTAATAAATGGCACACACAATTCCCAACTTCTGACATTACTACACCACACATTCCATATGTAAATAGAACTGCCACGAATGCTCAGCTTTAATAAATGACACACACAATTCCCAACTCCTGACATTACTGCACCACACATTCTCTATGTAAAAGCACTGCCATGGATGTTCAGCTTTAATAAATGACACACACAATTTACAACTTTTGACATTACTACACCACACATTCCCTGTGTAAATAGCACTGCCACAGATTTTCAGCTTTAACAAATGACACACACAATTTCCAACTTCTGATATTACTACACCAGAAATTCCCTCTGTAAATAGCACTGCCACGGATGCTCAGCTTTAATAAATGACATACACAATTCCCAACTTCTCATATTATTACATCACACATTCCCTATGTAAATAACACTGCCACAGATGTTAATAGAAGTGAAATAATTCCAGTATGTATCTACACTGTAAAAAGTTTCTTATCTGATAATTTTATGTATGTATGTAAGTTTACCTTTATCAGAAACTTTATGTTGTAAATTTAATATCAAGTAATCAATCAGTGTTGGAATAGATTCTCACAATTCCCAACTTCTGACATTACTACACCACATATTTCTTATGTAAATAGCACTGCCACGGATGCTCAGCTTTAATAAATGGCACACACAATTCCCAACTTCTGACATTACTACACCACACATTTCATATGTAAATAGTACTGCTACGGATGCAAAGCTTTAATAAATGGCATGCAAAATTCCCAACTTTTGACATTACTGCACCACACATTCCCTTTGTAAATAGTACTGCCACGGATGTTTAGCTTTAATAAATGACACACACAATTCCCAACTTCTGATATTACTACACTACACATTCCCTGTGTAAATAGCACTGCTACAGATGCTCAGCTTTAATAAATGACGCATGCAATTCCCATCTTCTGACATTACTACACCAAACATTCCATATGTAAATAGCACTGCCATGGATGCTCAGCTTTAATAACGACCCACATAATTCCCAACTTCTGACATTACTACACCACACATTTCCTGTGTAAATAGCACTGCCACAGATGCTCAGTTTTAATAAACAACACACACAATTCCCAACTTCTGACATTACTACACCACACATTTCCTATATAAATAGCACTGCCACAGATTCTCAGCTTTAATAAACAACACACACATTTCCCAACTTCTGACATTACTACACCACACATTCCCTATGTAAATAACACTGCCACATATGCTCAGCTTTAATAAGTGATACACACAATTCCCAACTTTTGACATTACTAGACCACACATTCCCTATGTAAATAGCACTGCCATGGATGTTCAGCTTTAATAAACGACACACACAATTCCCAACTTCTGACATTACTACACCACATATTTCTTATGTAAATAGCACTGCCACGGATGCTCAGCTTTAATAAATGGCACACACAATTCCCAACTTCTGACATTACTACACCACACATTCCATATGTAAATAGTACTGCTATGGATGCAAAGCTTTAATAAATGGCATGCAAAATTCCCAACTTTTGACATTACTGCACCACACATTCCCTTTGTAAATAATACTGCCATGGATGTTTAGCTTTAATAAACGACACACACAATTCCTAACTTCTGACATTACTACACCACACATTCCCTGTGTAAATAGCACTGCCACGGATGCTCAGCTTTAATAAATGACACATGCAATTCCCATCTTCTGACATTACTACACCAAACATTCCATATGTAAATAGCACTGCCATGGATGCTCAGCTTTAATAACGACCCACACAATTCCCAACTTCTGACATTACTACACCACACATTTCCTGTGTAAATAGCACTGCCACAGATGCTCAGTTTTAATAAACGACACACACAATTCCCAACTTCTGACATTACTACACCACACATTTCCTATGTAAATAGCACTGCCACAGATGCTCAGCTTTAATAAACAACACACACATTTCCCAACTTCTGACATTACTACACCACACATTCCCTATGTAAATAACACTGCCACATATGCTCAGCTTTAATAAGTGACACACACAATTCCCAACTTTTGACATTACTACACCACACATTTCCTATGTAAATAGTACTCCCATGGATGCTCAGCTTTAATAAATGACACACACAATTCCCAACTTCTGACATTACTACACCACACATTCCCTATGTAAATTGCACTGCCACAGATGTTCAGCTTTAATAAACGACACATGCAATTCACAACTTCTGACATTACTACACCACACATTCCCTGTGTAAATAACACTGCCACAGATACTCAGCTTTAATAAATGACACACACAATTCACAACGTCTGACATTACTACACCATACATTCCCTGTATAAATAGCACTGCCACGGATGCTCAGCTTTATTTAATGACACACACAGTTCCCAACTTCTGACATAAAAACACCACACATTCCCTATGTAAATAGCATTGCCATGGATGTTCAACTTTAATAAATGACACATGCAATTCCCAACTTCTGACATTACTACACAACACATTCCGTATGTAAATAGCACTGCCACGAATGCTCAGCTTTAATAAACGACACACACAATTCCCAACTTCTGACATTGCTAAACCACACATTCCCTATGTAAATAGCACTACCAAAGATGCTCAGCTTTAATAAATGACGCACATAATTCCCAACTTCTGCCATTACTACACCACACATTCCCTATGTAAAGTGCACTGCCACGGATGTTCAGCTTTAATAAATGACACACACAATTCCCAACATATGCCATTACTACTACTGTCATTAACAACAACATACCAAAATTTCACATGCCATTGAATTCAGTCTGAAACAAAAATACATTTGCAAGGAAGTAAATATCCATTAAGTTGTATTTCTATAGCTTGCTAATGTTTGACAAATGTAAAACTGTTTTTAGCTTACTATAAAAAGTTTGCACTTTCCCACAGCAGTCACCATCAAAGTCAACTGACCATAGATAAATATGGAAATATGGTGGGTTTTCAGATAATGATGGAAATTCAGGATGATTTATAGAACATTGAATGCAAATTAAAGTCAGCTGTGCTGATCTCTATGACCTGCAGTAATGTGTGTGTGTGTGTGTGTGTGTGTGTGTGTGTGTGTGTGTGTGTGTGTGTGTGTGTGTGTGTGTGTGTGTGTGTGTGTGTGTGTGTGTGTGTGTGTGTGTGTGTGTGTGTGTGTGTGTGTGTGTGTGTGTGTGTGTGTGTGTGTGTGTGTGTGTGTGTGTGTGTGTGTGTGTGTGTGTGTGTATATATATATATATATATATATATATGTGTGTTTGTGTGTGTGTGTGTGTGTGTGTCTATATATATATGTGTGTGTGTGTGTGTGTGTGTGTGTGTGTGTGTGTGTGTGTGTATATATGTGTGTGTGTGTGTGTGTGTGTGTGTGTGTGTGTGTGTGTGTGTGTGTGTGTGTGTGTGTATATATATGTGTGTGTGTGTGTGTGTGTGTGTGTGTGTGTGTGTGTGTGTGTGTGTGTGTGTGTGTGTGTGTGTGTGTGTGTGTGTGTGTGTGTGTGTGTGTGTGTGTGTGTGTGTGTGTGTGTGTGTGTGGATATCTGGTTATTTAGACATAAATAGCTTTCAGGTCGTTGTGGATGAGCTGAATGAAGCCACACTGGCAGCAGAAACATCAGCACATACTACATCCTAATTCAACTTATCTATCCCACAGCAGATTCAAATTAAACACGATCACGTCCTTGTGTAGTTAGAGTTTAATGTCGCCTAGTCTGTAGTCGTTCTTCATATTATGGCACAACTTCTCATTTCCTAACATCAAATCACTTTAAACAACTAAACACAAACTCGACATGTTGTCGGTTAATTCCACTTACACAAAATAATTAAGAAAGGATTATCCCAATCACTACTTCACAGCTCATGCTTCTGTAAAATATGAATTCCTGATTTTAATGACAACTATGGATTCCACATGAAAACATGACTTTGTTTAATCAAACCCATACGTAAGCCTGTGACAAAGTAATGCAATAATCAATGTTTCCTTTGAGCAAACCAATATCATCAGCAAAGTCATTTCAATTAAAAATAAATAAAATTATTTATATATATATATATATATATATATAGTTATTTCACTTTTATAATGTAAACAACAGACCTAACTTTAACAAAAGATCATTTCCTGGAGCAAACCCCCTACGATGTCTTTACTGGTTGGATATAGTGATGTGACACCTATGAGGGTGTGCTTCCCACCTTTTGAACCACAGCTCTGCTGACACATTCTTCATTTTGGTTGTGGCACTTAAGTGGCAGTGCTCATAAAATCGCAAGGTCTGACTAGTAAGGGAAGCATGATTATGGTCCGCCTCATGCAGGAGTCATACCTCCAAAAAATGAAGCTGCAGCAGCCGCACTGAGTGACATAAAGCTTACATCACACAGGAGTTGAGTGACCACCTTTCATCCCTGATAGGGGTCACCCACTCTGGACCCCAATGTCGGCACAGGTATAATGATTTGCAGAGACAGAGGGCCTGATTAGCTGGCTCAGTGGGTTCTCAATTTAGACTCAGAAAGCCAGATTTCAGCAGTAAGTTTGTGAACATTTTAGGCTTTACTCTTACTTATACAGGTTTTGTGAAATAGAGTAATAGTCTAAAAAGATATTTTACATGACTACAGCTATGTGCAAGTACAAATGTATGTGGGATTGCAAAAATATATGTATATGTATGCAAAAATGCACACAGTTAAGCATATTTGTAAACATACTCGTATGTTTGCAAACATGTGCAAGTGTACTTATGTATATGTAGTTATCTATCTATATGTATATTTATATATATGTGTGCATATATACACACACATGCATATGTATTTATATATGTATATACATACAGACATAGACTATATATATGCATATATTTACACATACACACACAGAAATATCTTTATGCATTTGGTTAGACAAACGTAACATACACTGCAACAATAGTATATACAGTGATTACTACTTAAGGAATTATATGCAAGACAACCAGAAAACTAGTACACTACAATGCGTTTATTAATATAATACTTTTGTAAGATGTTTATTATTTTCCAGTTAACTTGTGAACGTACGAGATGGCTGACTAGGGTGAGGCACCACACCCTAAGCAAAGTAAAGGAAGCAGGTAAGTAAATTAGCAATTGAACGACTAGCACAGAAGTTGCTGCATGTTGCAGAGTTCAAACTGCAGATTTCATAACTTAAAAGGTATATTTCTTGTGAGATTTGACATATTCTGCTTTCAGCAGTGAACAAGTTAAAATGGTAAAAAACACAAACTTGTAACTTACAACTAGGAAGTTCCACAGACCGAGTATACTGCAGCAAGAGCACGTACTTCCTCGTTAGATAAAAATGTTCACACTGTTTTCAAAAATCCACGCTGAAAGATGTTACCAAGTTGAATCCACAGCAATAATGGAATTTAATCATGAAACAGACAATTAATACAGCCAACAAAACGCCAAGGAAGTAATCCAATTACTTCCTTGGCGTTTTGTTGGCTGTATTAATTGTCTGTTTCATGATTAAATTCCATTATTGCTGTGGATTCAACTTGGTAACATCTTTCAGCGTGGATTTTTGAAAACAGTGTGAACATTTTTATCTAACGAGGAAGTACGTGCTCTTGCTGCAGTATACTCGGTCTGTGGAACTTCCTAGTTGTAAGGAACAAGTTAAAATGGCTTTCAGTGGATTTGTCTGAAAATGTAAAATAAGTACTCTGCTTTTTAATGTAGTACAAGTGCACATAGTTTATACTCTTGGCAAAAGGCATATAGCTTGGCATTCATTGTTATTAGAAGTCAGAAGTAAAACATTACAAACTATGCATTTTGTGAAATGTATTGTCTACAAGCAGGTCAAGACGAACTCTTGTATGCAGATGTGTCTCATCAACAGAACATGCAGGATAAGATCAAGGCCAAGGAGTTATTCTTCAGGAACAGAATGTTTGAAATATGGGAGACAAACTGTCAACAAACTGTCAGCAGACCAGCTTCATGGGAAAGACTTATTAGTCTCTAAACTGCTGATGTAAGCTAGAAAGAGACTATAAAGTTTGGGCTTTTTCTTTTGCATGAGACATTGATCCTTACAGTTGAGGCTGTAAAGCTGAAGTAGTTTTTGCTACATGTATATCATTCATTGTTATACTAGATACTACCTCGTATGCAGTAAAAGGAATGTCATATCAGATTGAACAGGCTCAATTGTTTTCCTTGAGTAATGGTACAGACTACCTTTCCGTGTAGTGACATAAATGTTACAATGGCGAGACCAGGCCAGTTCGAACAAAACAGGGAGGTGTCACCTGCAGAGGCACCACTCACAGTGTGCCATTCCTGCACAGTTCTTCTCTTGAGTCGACTCTTCTTTACAAATCAGAGAGGTGTGACCTGCAGAAGTACCTCTCACAGTGTGACATTCCTGCACAGTTCCCTTGAGATGACATTTCTTTACAAAACAGGGAGGTGTAACCTCAGAGGTACCTCTTACAGTGTGTCATTCCTGCACAGTTCTTCTCTTGAGTCGACTCTTCTTTACAAAACAGGGAGGTGTGACCTGCAGAGGTACCTCTCACAGTGTGACACAGAGGTACCTCTCACAGTGTGACACAGAGGTACCTCTCACAGTGTGACATTCCTGCAGTTCTTCTTTAGAGTCAACTCTTCTTTTTTCCTACTTCATCCATTGCCTGGTGGATGAAACCAGTGCGGTGAAGTACAGGGCAGTACCGTAATTTTTCTTCAGACAATTGGTGAGATACAATGGGTGGGTCCCACTGCTGGTCCCAACTTCACCAGCATCTAGTGACTGACAGCAGAAAATTCTTCCACAACTGATCTTTGTGTCAAGACTGATCACCTTGTCCTGAACATTTGTGGTAATTTTTTTCTTCTGTTTTTCTTTAACAATGAATGCAAGTCACGAAAATGCCAAGAAGTGCACAAAGTATTTTATTGTTAATGTACCTGAGTCATATGTAGATGTATGGAATTATTTAAAAGCATAGTATAATCAGCATGTTAGCACCTGTAAGTCTTTACTACATTGGGCAGAAGTGTCACAGAATGTACAGAAATGTTTTATTTAAATGTTGCTTTTTGCATACCTTGTCATAAACGTATTGTACGTATTGAAAAAAACCTGGAACACAACCAGGATAAAGTAATGCTTGAAGCACAGACAATGGTTCCTGTTTCTAAAGATTTATTAGAGGAGATCTAATGTAGATCTCAAAGTTTGTACTTCACAGTCTGATCTCCAGGAGTTTATCTTGACCTCATGGGTCACTTTCAGATTTACTGTGATAAATTCAATGCATCTGGTAAAATGCATGCTGACACTGCTAAATGTACAAAAAGAATTTTCTCATTTTTTGAAAGTCTCACAGACATAAACTGTTATTGAACATGGCAGTAAAGCTATTTGTATAATAAAAGGGTTAACTGTTTGTTGTGGGACTTTAACATCGACTGGACATCCTGTTCAGCTGACTTCCCCACTACCCACATTAACTTACATGGTTTCACCCAAACAATTTCTACCCCCACTACAATCAACAAACACAGCAATAAGGAAAGCATGCTAGACTGGATCTTAATAAATAACAAACCACAGTTATACAAATCAGGCACCCAACTCGAGACTATGAGCGATCACCTGCTAAGCTACATAATGAGAAATAGAGAAGACCTGCCCCACCAAACCACCTTTAAAACTCTCCGATCCAAAAAAAACTTTAACCTAAATAGTTTCCTATCTGATTTAAGCTCTTTTAAATGGGACAATCATAAACTACTCCCTCTTGACCAAGCAGTTTCTTACTTTAACACCAGATTCCTAGCGATTCTAGACAACTATGCTCCCACACATAGAATCAGAACCAAAAACAAAATAGCTCCATAGCTTACCAACACTACCAGACAAGAACTTACAGCCAGAAATGCAGCATGGACCTCTTGGAGATCCACTAAATCCCCTCAAGACCACCAGCTATTTAAACAATTAAGAAACAAAGCTAAAAGATCCATCCTGCAAGACAAGCAAAGCTACTATGTCAACTTGCAGCAAAAACACCAAAATCACCCTCAAAAATTTTGGTCAGGCGTGAATAAACTACTACACCCAGGAAAATCTGCTACCCCTACCCCATCAACAACTTTACACCTACCCCCTGATTCTGTAGCTAAGACCTTTAACAATTTCTTCACCAAAACTGTAAAATCCCTAGCTAATAATCTACCTCCCTCCTCCTTGACTGCTAGCACAGCTATTCAGGAGAACCCCCCCCCCTTAAAATTCAACTACATCCCTATAGACTATATCAAATCACTACTAAAAAAATTAAAACCTACCTCCCTGGCAGCAGACCAACTTCCCGCAGAGTTTCTACAAAAAGCTGCCAATGTAATAGCTTATCCACTCTCCATCTTAATCAATCGTTCTATCCAGGAATCCTACACTCCACCCATTTGGAAAATAGCTCATATTATTCCACTCCATAAAGGAGGAAACTCCACTGAACTCTCCAACTTCAGACCTATCACCATACTATCTCCCTTAGCCAAAATAATGGAGAAATGCATACAAAAACAACTTTTAAACCACCTGACCCACAATAATCTCCTAGCACCATCCCAGCACAGTTTCAGACCAGCCCACAGTACTACCACTGCCCTTCTCACATTTTCCCACAAAATAAATCTAAACCACAATCAAAACCTGCTTTCCTCTGCCCTCTTCCTTGATTTGTCAAAGGCATTTGACATGGTTAACCACAACCTACTCTTAGACTCTCTCAAATCCTCTCCATAGACAACCTAGCAATCAACTGGTTCCACTCTTACTTACACGGTAGGCAGCAAGCAGTCCTGTGGAAAGAGCATCTATCTCCTCTTTTACTGGTCACTCTAGGAGTACCCCAAGGTTCTATTCTGGGTCCCCTCCTTTTCTCTATTTTCATAAATGACCTGCCCAAAGCTATCCCTCATGCTACTACTATACAGTACACAGACGACTCCACGCTAATCTGCTCTGCCACAACTCCTACGGAATTACAATCCCTATCCCAAACAACCTTCAACAAAGTAGAGAACTGGCTTAATAATCGTCAGATCTTATTGAACACAAACAAAACCAAACTTCTACTATTCTTCCCCACCCAGAAGATAACACCACAACATTTTCCAAAGACATGCATCTGGAGCATTTCTCCCCGGGCCTCCGCTGAAAACAGGCTCTGTGGAACCTAGTTGGACTTTCCCGGTCAACAAATGATAAATAAATAAAAAATAAAATAAATAAATTTTCAGTCTCTTCTCATAATGGCACCATAATCTCTCCAGAACCAACCACAAAACTGCTAGGTATAATCATTGATAATAATCTAAACTACAATGCCCATATAGACAAAACTATAAAAACAGTAAACAAAAAAATAGGCTCCATGTATAGGATTAAGAAATTTCTAACCCCAACTGCCAGAACAGCCATAGCTCGTACTCATCTTCTGTCATCCCTCCTCTATGCCTCACCCATCTTCACTAACTTATCCAAATCAAATCTCAACAAACTCACAAAATGCTACAACAATATAGCAAGATTTGCCTCAGGCTTAGAGTACAGAACTCACCATTGCCATAATCTTCAAAAATTAGGTTGGCTAGAGCTACCCAACCAAATCTATTTTAACCAACACATAGTAACTCATAAAATCCTCCACCAACCTACCCACACCCCCAGTCTAGCCAGTATCATTACCCCATACTTCAACCTAGCATCCCTTCGCTCTTCCAGCAGAATGCTAGTACAACCTACCAAAGCCAACAACTCAGCCGGTGATTCCTTATTCTCTAACACTGCTGGCAAAAAATGGAACTCCCTTCCTGCTGAACTCACCACCAATTGCTCCTTGCCTCACTTCAAAATATCACTAAAGACACACATGCACAATAACTGGCTATGTCCTTGTCTAAACCCTGACTAAAACCCAATTTATTCAGTCTGAGTTACTACACTGACTTGAGTTTCCACCAAAGCTTGTCTCAGCCTTAGTTAGGCTTAGTCAAACCCAACGTCACTGATATAATCCATTTCCATCTTAGCTATCTAAGATAATTCCCCTTTTCTCTCTGTACCCTCCTTCAGTTCGTTTTTCTTCCACCCCTTTATTATCTCTAGCTTCCATCATCTGAACTGCTACCTTCCTTTCTCAGGCTCTGCTGCCTTCTACCCAAACTACCTTTCTCTTACCTCAGTCTTCCTCTCTTTCTTTATAAACGACCTTCCTTTTCCTGTCTCCTCTTCCTACATCCTCATTTCTCTAATATGTTCTTTTTCCCCTTTATTGCTTCCCCCATCTCCCACTTTTTTGGCTTCTCTTATCAATTTAAACCTTACTTTGAAACTTTCTTCATTATGGAACCTATTTGTAGTTGACTTCTGATATCTGTTAAATTGATTAATATCTCTGTAAATATTACCTTACTTAGAACATTCTCTTAAATGTGTAACCTTTTTGCATTTTTCTTTCGATTTTTGTTAAATTGCTTATATTACTGCATACATCATGTTAAATGTTTTATTTTGGAGCTTTTCTTCCTGGGCCTCCACTGAAAATAGACATGTATCCAGTCGGACTTTCCCGGTTAACAAATGTAAAATAAAAATAAATAAATAAAATTTGCAATAAACATATGACAGGTAACTGGCTGAACACAGCATGACATAATTGTTGCAAGGGAGGAGACTAACACATTACAAGCTCAATTAGAGAGAAACTCTCCCTAAGTGGGATGAGCAGAAGGGTATTTTTAATAACACGATTACATTTGAAGCTTGAGTTCTTAAAACTGTAGGCACTGTATGCAATGATACACTTGAGTGTTCCTCCTGGAATTTTATTCCTCAGTGTTTCATGGCTTATATACAGCAAAAGTGGCTTAAAAGTACTGCACATTAACAGAGATGAGGTCCATGGTAAACTGACACAGATATAAACACTTTTTCAGAAGAGCATAAGACCTTTAAAGTCAGCAGAACAGAATATTGACAAATATAATCTGGCTATTAAAGAGTTAAAGCAACATCAGTTTACACTGATAAAAAATAATTTACTACAGTAGTTAAACAGTAAAGACATGACAAGACTGACATGCATGGATTTTCCTTTCAAAGTGCAGAAAAAGGCAGACAACAGCAAATGTATCTCTTTTGTTTCTTACAATATTTTGTAATCATATGATAGCATAAAAATAGCACAGACTCCAGCAAAAACAGTATTAAAAAGCAATATTATGCATAGTTAAGCAAGCTAATGTTTATTAATAATCTGTTTGCAAGGAGATACTACTACGAGTACAGTCAGTACGTGGGCTATGGTACACAGTTAAAATATGCAGGACCCTTTACTAAAAGGGAGGGTCGATAACAGCCAAAGGGCAAGCATACACTAATTATGTCTGAAGTAAGAAAACAGCATTTAGTTAAAGTGATACAGGTACTTCAAACACTGCAGGAGGCAGGGTTTAAGGTTAAAAGTAAAAAGGTACAATTCATGTCATGACATGCTTTCTAGCCAGAAAGAATTACCCTTTCTGGAGTCAGGACCAAAGGAAAATACAGCTTTTTGTAACTTAAAGGCAGCATTGGCCAAGGCTACAGAGCTAGTAGCTCCAAGTCTAACACGTCCCTTTGTGTTACAGGCAGCAGCTGGACCCAACACACTCTCTGTTGTGTGTTTACAGGAGTGGCCTCATGGCTATGATGCTAAAATAAAAAAGACTTTACATTCTTCAGTAAAAAAAATGACATGTTGAGAGGGGATATCACCTGTACATTCTGCAACTTTTGGCCATTTACAGGGGGTTTAAAACAAAGTGAATACTTAACAGCTTTCTCCAAAGACATTATAGTACAGACAACATATTATGGCATACAGGCTTTGATAAATAAGACTCAGCTAAATAAACTAATTAATGACGTCAGTCAAGCAGCGTTTTGCAACATGGTTGGCATTATTTAGTGTCAAGTAAATTACAGTAAAAGCAGGAGATAAGTATTACTTATCTAACTTCATGGGATATGAATTCTCTGTAGCTACATATGTCTACATGGGCAAGGAGAGGGTTTGTTGATAATATGGGCAAAACACTCAAGCATGCTTCTGTGTTACAGACTATTTGGAATTTGGTTTGTAGTCAGTCCCTTGTGGGTTGCTACAGTATTTTAAAGGTAAAAGCTCATCAAGAAGCTACAAATGAGATTTTTCAGTTAAATAACTGCTGATCAAATGGCAAAAAAGGCAGCCAGAAAAGGAATGTAATTGTATCCTACAGAACACCTTTCTGGTGTACCAGATAAAACTACTGCAGTACATGCCATACAGACATTTTCAGCTCAGAATTTGCAACATGATTTGCTGCAGCTCCAAACTAAGTTTGGACTGAAGAAAGAATTACAGAAATGTATTCTTGTAGGAGACAGTCCAGGGCAATATTATGCAAAATGGTTTGAAGACGGTTCTAGTCTTCCTTATATTCCTTAGCAACAGGCATGACATTTAGTGAAGTTTAATCATCAGGTATTGGGACATTTGTGTAGACAAAAGTTATGGCCCATTGTAAAGAACGAGAACAAGTACTGGTATCCACAGTTAAAGAAAATCTGCAATTTAGTGTATGCTGAATGCTTAATATGTTTGCAGGTAAATGCTCAGTTAAAAAAGCCACAGTTACTAAAGGTAACTCCAGCGGTTGGACCTTGGTATGCCATCCAAATTGACATTACCCCCAGCTAAAGGTGGGTACAAGTATATGTACTAAAACCACAGTCATGACAGGCAGCATACATTAGGAATATGTTTTATCAATATTAACAGGTAAACCTACTCTGTTCCTACAGACCATTTGGTTAAAATCCCTTCTACCTGTAAAAAGGTAGACAGACAGTATCAAAAGGCTTGGTATAATACTCTGCTAGGAAGCCTAGGCACAGGCATTAGAGTTATTAATGCAGCTGATATTCAAATTCTAGCTAATCATTTAAAAACAGTGGGGGAAGATATCTCTCAGATTGTACATTTACAAGTATCTTGGAATCCAGAGATATGGAAGGCACACCTAGATAATATAAACTACCACCAGCAGCAATTTTTAGACAGTTATGATACTATACAGTTGCATCAGTTAAATTTGATGGTAACATAACTACCTTTGTAAATTGGACAAAATGCACTTTGCAATATCTGTATGTGGATATTCAAAAGAATAAAATACAAAATGAATTGATGTTACAGAATGAAAATGTTTGGTGACAATACATAAATGGGTAGCTGATACAGATTAGATTAAATTATATACTGAAGTAACATATTGTACTCCGCAATACTGCACAGGACAGTTTTCACATTATATTGTTACTGATACCATTATGTGTCAATTTACGGTATTACTTATGACATTTCTAGTTCCAGAAGGACATGAGTATTGGTTGCCACAATTTGAAAGTAATCATATAGATATGAGGGGAAAACACATAAAACTGAGTATTGTACACGGACTCAAAATGGACTAATTTGTGGACAGCATTCGCCTGTCTATGAACCATGCTTGCTGCAGCATTCTGTTAATTTGTGTAAATGGATTATTATGCCTTCTTCTTTTCAAATGTTTATAGAAGTGGTTCCTCAGTATATTTGTCCGGTTACAGATCAAAACGTAGGTCATAATATAAAATTACCTTTTGTAGGATGTTTATCTCATGTTGATTTCCTTAAATGGAATAATCAGAGCTATGTGTTTACTAAAACCATAGAAGTGAATACTTCCATAAATTGGAGTTATGATTTAATACAGCTTTCCAATATATCTGTATCTTTGGATAATTTAAGAAAAATAATGAACAGTACTAAGATTCTCAGAGAGTATTTAAATAAAAGTATTCTGTATTATGAGGCATTGAGCATCATTGCAAAAGATAAATTACTTAATTTGGCTGAAAAGACCAAAAAAGGCACTGCTCACAATTGGTGGGATATCTTTATGGGTTGGTCCACATCAGAAAAGAATTTGTTAAATTGGTTAATACATCCTGTAGTAGTAATTTTAGGCATTATAGTCATATTAACTATATGGAATTGCTATTTAAGTTGTCATTTGCGAAAAACTTACAGAATCCAACAGATCTTGATTGGATAAATTGAAAAAAGGTTTCAGTGTGCAACTGCAGTCAAAAATGAACAGATTAATTGAAAAGAGGGAATTGTGAGATTTGACATATTCTGCTTTCAGCAGTGAACAAGTTAAAAATGGCTTTCAGTGGATTTGTCTGAAAATGTAAAATAAATACTCTGCTTTTCAATGTAGTACAAGTGCATATTTTATACTCTTGGCAAAAGGCATATAGCTTGGCATTCATTGTTATTAAAAGTCAGAAGTAAAACATTATAAACTATGCATTTTGTGAAATGTATTATCTACAAGCAGGTCAAGATGAACTCTTGTATGCAGCTGTACCTCATCAACAGGACATGCAGGATAAGATCAAGGCCAAGGAGTTATTCTTCAGGAACAGAATGTTTGAAATATGGGAGACAAACTGTCAACAAACTGTCAGCAGACCAGCTTCATGGGAAAGACTTATTACTCTCTAAACTGCTGATGTAAGCTAGAAAGACACTATAAAGTTTGGACTTGTTCTTTTGTATGAGACACTGATCCTTACAGTTAAGGCTGTAAAGCTGAAGTACGGTTTTTGCTACATGTATCTTTCATTGTTATACTAGATGTAACCTTGTATGCAGTAAAGGAATGTTCATATCAGATTGAACCGGCTCAATTGTCTTCATTGAGTAATGGTACAGACTATCTTCCTGTGTAGTAACATAAATTTTGCATTTCTTAAAAGCAATTGACTTGATGTTGAGAATAAAAGAAACAAAAAAACAAAACAAGTAAACACTGCAAAACAAAATGCAAAGCGGATAGATGTATTACACAGCTTAAAACACTGGTAAGAATGATATAGATGTAACCATATCCATAACAGACAAACTAGAGCCAGAAAAAATTGTACAAATTGGAAGGTGTCATGACATCATTTTAGTTGTTGCAGTAAACAAAGTCAGAAATTAGATTTTTAATATTAATGGAAACAAAGGTTACACAATACACACACATATCTTGTACTTCAGAGGAATTTTAATGTTATCTATAAAGGCATATTGTGGTGATTAATAATTGTAAGCATTCAATAGAGAAATGCAGAGACATATATGATTCTGTCACCAAAGAGAAAATCAGTTATAACAGATGGCAGGTACAATGTAGACTAGAAATGTTAATCAAAGTTACCCTTGAGCATGCAAATATGTGCGTAAGATAAGAATTCAGTTCACTATGACACAAAGAAATTATTTTTTTTTAATAAGCAAATAATCTGCTACCATTAAGCAATTGAAGCACAATCCATTTCAGTAACTTGTTACAGATATTTTTAATGGTTTACCATATCTTATCTTACACCTTCTTTTTTGATGCTTCGCACCATGTTATACCCAGGGATGGACTCACAAGGTCAAGACAGTGGCTCTGGTCCTGTAGACACCTCGCCACAGTGCAACTTGATAGTCCATAAATCTTGGAAGGTTTGGGACTTGATGGAGTATGTAGTGAAGCAGAAGTAGAGAGGCAGCTTAGGTCCATGAGATATCATCTTCTTTGTGGCTGCAAAATTCACTGCCCTGCTCATCTCCAACCACCCATCCACAGCAAGTCTTCACCCCCTCAACATCAGGGTCTCCAACTGCACAGTCATCAGTCAGTAGAAACATATGATGTCCTGCGGACTGGGGCGTGCCTGACAACATCTCATCATCTTCCCACTTCTTCCCTAATCTTTCCTTCTATTCCTTCTAACAAATGTCCTTCCCAAACAACCTTGTTATATACAAAAATGAAAACAGGAGGATAGGAGGGGTCTACCTCTTGCCAAAAATGTAAAATCTCTCCTCTCCTACTGCTCTTGCAAAACCCTCTTGATATGTTTGTTCTGCGTGTCCCTCTTTGTCATGTCTCCCATCTTTCAATGACATAATCAGGGTGCCCACATAAGTGCACCTCTATAAAAATGCATAAACCCTTTATATATTTTAAAACTTATTATAAATAGCTATGCTGTATGATGCTCCTCTTAAATCTCTGACAGTACTTGTAATGGCTTGTGCATATCCGTGCTTTTCCAAAATATCCAAAATATTCCAAATTCATTAAAGCATTTACATTTGAATGTCCTACTTCACAAGTACTTAAATCATAACTTCACTAAGTTTAATCATTTCATGTATGTGTGCATTTCTTTGTAAAAGCAAAGTGTTCACCTTGGGACTATGAATATCAGTCTAAGTTCTAATTACTGTTTTTTTTTCTGTAACTTGAAATAGGTCATGACTAAAATAAGATCTTACTGGTCTAATACATTTGTCACAAAAGGAGATACTGCCAGCCCAGTGTATGTTGAAAAGGGTTTGTAAAGTACTGAACTTAAAACTTTAACCACAGTGTACCTTACTGGTAAAGAACAGGAATGTACATTCAGTATTGTAACTCTTTAAATGTATATAGTTTAACCGTGGAAACTGTGACACAAGAGGTTAACTTCAGAAAAATAGCTGAAATGAAATTACTTTATGGCCATGAAATAAAAGGATGTTCTCTTTCAGTTTCAGTGCAGTAACAGACACAATGCCTAGAACTAGAAGTTTTCTGTATTACCTTGGAAGTGGTTTATTGTTTTATGATTTCCATTTGGCAAAGATCTGAGGTCTATGTATTTTCACAGGTAGATACTAAATGCTACCAGTTGCATCAGTGGGGGGGGGGGTTACCTGGGATAGAGTCAGATGACAAGAAGTGATGTCAATTTGCAAGCTATCCCAGCAGTAAAATTTGGGATATTAATTTAAGAACTCCCTGGGCTTCAATAAACTCCATGCAGAAATAGTACTATTCCTGCATGGATTGGTGTTTGCCCATACAGCACATTCATGGAGGCGCACTGCTGCTTAACCTACATGAACATGAACTGTGAACAAATACAAAGGGCATGTTTAAGTAGTGCATGGATATTGAACATGCCCCCTGCACTCAGAAAGTGATGTATGGCACCTTTAAATATGATCTGGCATAATATTAGAGAATTGCTCTAATAGTATGCCAGTATTTCAGTGTCCGCAGACACTGAAATAAAATAAATTATCATTTCAGTGTCCACAGACACTGAAATACATATGACAGCAGGAAAGTAATGAAGGGGATGTGTGACAGGTTCTGTGACACACCCCCTGCATTGTAAAAGTGTTGTACAACACCTCTGCAAACTGCTAAAGTAGGAAATGTGTACAAAAGCATAAATAATGGAGGATAAATCCCAGAAAAGGGACGCATCATACACACCGCTCTCACAAACATAGAAAGTTGATAGAAAACAGGTCATGAATTAGCATGAATAACCAAAGGATAGAAGTCTGAAAGCAAATGTATGCCAATATTCCCTGACAGCAGTCCATGTGGACAGAGGCACAAATAATGGGGGGGGGGACAATAAAAATAGGGACACTTCAGAAATATTGCCCTCACACAATTAGAAAATTGACAGAAAACAGGATATGTATTAGCAGGAATCTCTGAAGGACAGAAACCTGAAAGTTAAATGAATGCCATTGTTTCCTGACAACTGCAGTCCTCAATGACTTTTCAGAACACCACAATACTCACTATATAACATAATAATATAATAATAATATTATAATTTTTTTCTAGGTTAAGGAATGTTTAAGTGTGGCTAAGCGGGTCCCATTATGGCCCTCCACCTAGCATAGCTTAAAAATCCCATAGGAGATATATACAAATATAGAGGTGCACTTTCCAAGCTGAGGTAGTGTAGTGGTTAGAGTCCTGGATTTATATGCAGGCATTCACAATTTGAGTACCAAGACAGCCAAGTTATTTGTATATGGGAAAGCAGTGTTAAAATTATTTTTTTAACTTAAATTATGTAGTAACTGCTTTTTGACAACCAGGGTAGTGTAGCTGGTGTACAATGTAAGTGTGAGTGCATATAACATGTGAAACCACCCATGTACACACAAGTATACAGTATAGTCACACCCCTTGCCAGTGTAAGGAAAACACATAGAGGGATGTCATGTAAAGTACATCATATACACTTAATAAATGAAGTCAGTCTTCTGTTGTATTTAAAAACTTAAAAGTGAGAAATGGTTAGCAATACTCAGCTATGCTTAGCAGGTGTAACCATTGCTAAGACATGAATGCTAAGCAGCAGATAGCTCAGCTAAGTGGATTTGTGCACTGTTAAACACTGTTCAACAACTTCTCCTTTAAGCAGTGTTCAAACCGGCTTAGTGGATTTGCACATTGCTTAGTGAAGCTTAACCTTTTCAAAATGGTCCAATGACAGTAAAGGACAGGAATATCACACTACTTAAATGGTTCAGGCAGAAATACAGCCATAATCTGTTATAGTCCATCTGTGAAGATAGAATGGTTGGTGTATGAGAGGGAGTATACTTTCGGGTGCAACTCTGGAGATTCAGGAGTCCGGGGTCATGGCTGGACTCCTAGTAAAAAAACATGAGGAGACACTGCTGCAGGGCCAGTACCAGGGCTCCCCATACAAAGTAGAGGCCTGGGACCATCTCTCATGTGACCTCAGCAGTGCTACTGGCATCCCTTGGACTGGTGAGCAGGTATGGCACCACTATGGCAACATAAAGCATAGGAAGGGGATGCTCCTAGACCAGTGGATCCAAGATGGATGGGACCAGAATGCTCCAATAATGTGTAAGTATCACTATCAAATAGTTTATTGCAAATACTACTAGCCTGAGAATGTGATAGACAGATATGCATAATGTGTGTTTTTCAACCCTACAGCTGCAGCAGAGAGGGCTGTGTACATCAAAGCCCATGGTGACAGACTGCTGAGGCTGCGCTGACAGGCTGGTGAATACAAATCTATTTTGCAGTATATTGTTAAAATAGCTATAAAGGAGTACATTGCTTACTGCTAGTAGGTATACTGTTACTGTGTGAACTGAATAAATAAAAAAGTGTGACTGACGAATATTGAAGTACAATAAAGACCCTTAAAAAAACTAGTGTGTTCATTCTGGTATGTTGCTGTAGACATATATAGAATGTATACATGTTTTTGACAGCAAATATGGCTGTGACAGCATACATTAACTGAGGTTCATCTGTGAACAAGCTGTTAGGATAAACTGCAGACAATGTAGCTGTAAAATGAGATATAAATTAAATGTGAAATATATACTGCACTAAGCTCTAAATCATGAATAGTAATATGTTAAGTATGTGTGTACCATGCAGCATTCCCTTGTTTCAACCTTTGCTTTCCAGTTTGTAGTAATCCAAAGGAGTAATGCAAAGTACAATAACTATATGTCATGCATGCATCACAGGATTACAAATTCAGACTGTCTAACCAAGGAACTATTAGGCAGATACCAGTAAAACAAGAAACAGTGATTTCCCAGTAGCTCAGTATGATAAGAAATAGCTTAGTTGTTAATTATGCACACCCAGACATGGTTCAAATCCAGGGGGTGTTACAAAGATATGTGCATATCTACACACAAGGGATCATTAATAAATGTAAAAACAGTGAGGTAGTGTTAACAGATATTTTCCCCACAGGTTTTAGAGGGAAGTAAATGTTGCCAGTAGCTGTATGAAGAGTACACTAATAAACTGTGTACAACTGTTCAATTGTCCCATCACATGCCTGGAAATGACAGCAGGGTGGGAACATACAATATACACTCTTCTTGAATAATACCTCTCAACTGTACAGATATTCACTGAATGTCCAGATATTTCTCTCAGATTTTTCATCCGTTCTACAGAAAGTAGTGGAGTCACGGCAAATCTGTGGCAAACATTATAGACTGAAGTTAGGAATTAATAATAGATATACTAGTGTCAGATGTCATATCCATCAGAAAAGCCATGCAAATGCAATACCTGTTATTTTATCAACTTTCTAAGAGCTGCTGTTGTTGTTGTTTGTCTTTCGGCTTTTCCCAGTTAGGGATTGCCACAGCGGAACTCTGGTCTGCTAATGACTGGCAGTAGACTTTTACGAACACTGAGGTGCACGCTCGATGTCCAGCCTTCAAGAAAGGCACGCCCATTTACGCATGTCTTTTCAGCACCACCCAACCACGGGGAGGACATGCAGACTCCACACAGAAGGCAATGATACTGCTGCACCACAGCGGTAAGTTTGTAAGAGCAATATCTAGAAATTGTCCATATTTATGGGCTTTTATCCCACTCATATGCATGGCTTTATCCAGATGTCATGTTCTGAGAGGTTGAGAGATATGTTCTCAGTACATGTCTCTCAAGTGTCACGCTGTCATGGCTAGTGGTCACTGCTGCAAATAATCCTGGACACAGATAGGAAACCAGTTGATGTATGCCAGTAGCACACTTACATAAAAGCAGTTCAGAGTACCCCTCTTGTGCCAGATGTGTAACACTGACATGTGCAAGTCCCCTCTAGTCATGTTCCCAGAGTTGTCACAGTTTGCCTTATACCATTCAAGGCTGACAGTTTGTCTGATGAAATCTGCCTATGTTGAGTAAATGAAAGCGCTTACAAACAAGATTGATTCTGTGTTCCTGAGTGTTTTTCTTCAGTTGTATTCATCTGTTTTTAAATTTGCTTTAGTTAAAAAGGTATGTTTGTACTACAGAAGCTATGGACATAGATAGATGTAAAGTGAGGGGAGACCAATAGAGTATTGAGCAGTACCGTTGTGGAAAATAGAAGCATAAACAGTTGTAAATGGACTTTTTGTCTCTCCCTCCACCCCTCATCTGCATCAATAGTTATTACTTGTATACTATGGGTATGTTGTGCTCCAACCCTTATGTTTGGACTTGTGCTATATTATTGTTAATATGTTTGACTGCTTGCATGTTAACATATCTTGTTCAAATTGCATGGCCTGTTGCCATCAATGTTACTGGCATGCTGTTACAATTGCATACTGTTGTTCCACTTATGCATGTATTCTCTTTGCTATGTTTCAAACCTGTTTTATGGGGTTAATGGGAACACCCGTGCATGCTATTGTAACTAATCTTAAAATGTGTTGTTCATGATTAACCAACATATTTTGCAAAACCTCAACACCATAGCGTGTTTAGGAAGGCAGATCTCAGTGGATCTACCTGTCTCACCTCACCTGGCCAGGCACCATGCCCCAGCATGTTTGGGACTCAACACTGTTCTCCCTTGTCTGCTGGTCCTGCACTACCTTCACATGGAACCACCACAGAGGACGGGGCCTGCCCCCCCCCCTGGGAGCAGGCATGGACAAGAGGCTGTCACCTGCAGTCAGGTCTGGAGTTTGGTGCACAGCACCCTTCGATCCGAGTTTGAAGCACAGCTGCACCAGATTAAGGGCCGCCTGGCATATCTTGAGGGGCAAGCCACCCTTCCTGTCCAGTCCCCAGTACAGCCACCTTTGGGACCATGAATGTACAGTGGTGACTGCCCATGGTGGGGATCTTAGTTCCACTGCAACCATATGGGGGCCCATTGGATTTGGATTCCCAACCAGCCTCCCCATAATTTACTATAACACTCAACCTTCCTCATTACCTAGAGGAAAATAGTTTTTGTACTTACTTTTCTCACTTACTTAAAGGAAACAACTCTTGTACTCACTTTCCTCACTTATCTAGAGGAAAATATTTTTTTATTCAGGCATGTCCAAGGGTCAGCTCCCAGTGTTCTCGCCTGTCTCTCTAATGAATCTGGGCATCTTAAGGCAATGTAGAAATTGCCTCATGTACACAGACAACCTTCTCCTCCTACCACCCAACACTACAACCTGTGAGAGATGCACTTATCTAGCCACACTGGAGGTAAATCTCTCCAACCAAGACTGAACTTGACAGTCATGAGGAAAAGGTAAACATTTGCACCACACCACACTCATCACATAGTCTCACTAAATCTAAACCACCAAAATCCACACATAGTAACACAAAAACATTCGCGGAGGCTCTCAATAATAATCTATCTAAGCAACAGAGACCTCCAAAGCAGAAATGCAAGCAACCTCCATCCCCCAACACAACCCAAATGACACATAGCCCACAGACTCAGTGTGCCACTCAACCATAGCCAATAAGGCAAAACAATATACCCAACACACTAGTCACAGGTGACTCTACAGTCTGGCACACCGGTGTCCAACTCACCAGATTAAACAAGGAGAAGGTTACTGTCAGCTGCCTGTCGGGTGCCAGGATCCGCCACATATCCCACATAACCCATGCACTCAGGTCAAGCCACAACAAGTACAAATATGAATCTGTCATTGTCCATGTTGGTGTAAACGAACTGAGATGTACCTCCCTGGACTACATGAAAAGTAACATGGAAGAGCTCTCTGATCTTGTAGCCCAGGCAGGTATGACCCTAGCCTTGAGTAGCATTCTGCCGTCACCCAGAATAATATCGCAGTATAAGGACAAAATGATTGACTTCAACAATTGGCTAAGCTTCTGGTGTCAGTCTAAGGGGATCCAGTATCTGTCTGCCTGGGATGACATGGTTGACAGACCATGATGCTTTGCCATAGATGGCCTGCACCTGTTGCCCCTGGGATTCTGGATACTGGCTAAGGCATTGCTGCCCCTATAGTGCCTTTTTAAGGCAAGGTTCAAATATAAAATTCACCACCATAACAGGAACAGGCAAGCAAAAACTGAGGGTAATGCTATTCAATGCCATAAGTCTAAATCTCAAAATGCAATCACTTGAGGCACTCCTTAAAATGGAGAACATCGATATCTCTGCAGTGACTGAAACCTGATTCAAGGCACCAGAGAGAACCCCTGCACTACCAGGCTATAACTCATACCACACATTTCGGCCATGTAACCTGGACGAAAACACCAAAGGCGGAGGTGTGTCCATATTTGTTAAGGATATCTACACCTCCAGGCTAGTTGCTCAGCATAATGCATCCAAGGTTATCCAAGTGCAACTAACTCTGGGCAAAACTGAAATCCAAATTGTAGCTTGCTACAGATCCCCCACCATGCCCCAGGATTCCCACTCCTCTTTTCTTGATGTACTGGAAAATATTAGGGTCCAACCAAACACCCTAATAATGGGTGACTTCAACTACCCCACTATTAACTGGGAAAACTACTCGTGTACCAACTCCTTAGCTCAATGCTTTCTGGAATTCATAAACTCCAATGCCCTGGATCAACTTATCCGCACCCCCACCTAGGGCAAAAATATCCTAGACCTAGTCATTACCAAAATGAGTGACCGGTGTTCCACACATGAAGTCAGCTCCTCGTTGGTCCTATCCGACCATAAGCTAATCACCCTTGACATCCACATCCCGCCCCCACCCCAGATTAAGTAAACCACAGTAAAAAATTTCTCCAAGCCAACTTCATACTCCTTAAGACAGAAGTGGTGAACTTCATGACACCTATGCATATGGACAATACAGGTACAACTGCTGAATCCTAAACAAATGCACTCTATAAGCACTTACACAAGTGCATGGATCGTGCTATCTCAAGCAGAACCAAGACACTATCCTCCAAAAAAAGGAAGCCAATCTGGTGGTCCCCTGCCATAAACAAACTGTATAACAGAAGGAAGAAACTGTTCCAAAAGAGAGTAAAATCCCATGAGTGGAGGAGCTCCCTGGTCAGCCTCAATAAGCAGCTGAGATCCCTTATAAGATCCTCCAAAGCTAGCTATAAAAACAAAATCACCACTAATTCTAAGGAAAACTACAAAGCATTCTATAGCTATGTCAAGAATCTCGATGGCAACATCCAGATCTGCTCTGAGTTACAGCACAAAGGCAAGAAAATTACAGAACCAACTGATATTGCCAACATCCTGGCAGATAAGTTCAGTGCTAACTTTACCCCACCCCCACCCTCTAAAGGGTCCATATCTATACAGGAAGAATGCAGAGTCCCTGTAATCACAACTACGCAGGTAAAAGCTGCACTCTCTAAAGCCAAAAACACAGCATCCATAGGACTGGACAGCATCTCAGGCTGTGTTTTACATGAACTTCAGAACAAACTGGCTCCCCACTTAAGTACAATGTTCAATAATAGCCTTGCATCAGGCTTTGTGCCCAGTGAATGGTGCACAGCAACAGTAATCCCACTCCACAAAGCGGGAGCCACCACTGATACTGGGAACTATCGACCTGATGAGCCTGGTCTGCAAGGCCATGGAACGTATCATCATGGAACTCATAAACAAAGACATTGGTAACCTCCAAACTCTGGATCCCGCCCAACTTGGGTTTGTGAAAGGCAGTTCATGCCTCCTGAACCTGATCAAATTCTTTGAGGCAGTCACCAAAGCTGTAGATGAGGGTAGAGTGGTTCACACAGCCTATCTTGACCTCGCCAAGGCTTTCGACACCATCCCCCATTCTGGAATTATAGCTAAACTCACTAAACTAGGTATAAATCCCTACATCACAAGATGGTTTGCCAACTGGCTCACTGACAGAACACACACTGTAAAAGTTGCAGACTCCAAACCTGACCTGAAAGCAGTGACAAGTGGAGTACCACAGGGTTTCGTCCTGGGACCTCTCCTGTTTGGTATCTACTTCTCTGACATACAGGCTAACACAGAAGGCCTTTGGCTAACAAAGTTCACAGATGACTACAAACTAGGAGCCATAGTCAAGTCCCCAAATGATGTTGACATCCTACAGAAGGACCTCACTGAGATAGATGCTTGGTGACAGAGCCATGGCCTCAAGCTCAATGCCAAAAAGTGCATTGTCATCCCCTTTGGTAAAAACTCTGTACCCATGAAATACCACATAGGCAGCAATCTACTTAACACCGAATGTGTGATGAGAGACCTTGGGACCCAGGTGGACAGTAGTCTTTTCTATGATAGTCACATCACCACAGTAGTCAGGAAGTCCTTCTATGTGGAACACCTCATCATAAAAGGGTTCTTATCCAGGAAAAAAGAGGTCATTCTTCCCCTCTACTTGACACTCATTAAATCCATTATAGAGTACAATGCTCCTTTTGGAATGTACCTCACATGACATCTCCAACAGCTGGAAAGGCCACAGAAGTACCTCACAAAGAGGATTACAGGACTCAAATAAATGCCCTACACTGACCGCCTCAAAATACTCCAGCTTTACTCCATAGCATATCACCTACTCCGAGGTGATCTCTGCCTGTCATATAAAGCTATGTCAAACCCAGAGCTGTTGGACATGCTACATCTAAAGAAATCCCAATCCCTCTGAGCTACACACTCTAGGGACCTAAACCTTGTCACCACAATAAACAAGACTTGCTGGAGGGATAGATTCCTGTCCCAGAGACTTCCCTTACTCTGGAAAAGGCTACCAATTTATGTCAAGCAAAGTTCTTCAATAGCTCTCTTCAAGAAAAATCTTGATGAGTGGATGGGAAATAAGAAATACACCCCAGACATCACATCTGTGTCTCTGCTCGACCGTGGCACAGGAAAATAGCTTTCTTGGGTGGCATAAGCCAGGAAACCTTGTTGGCTAGGCGTATGTAGAACCTTGGGCTGATAGCCTAGTACCTACCTATGAACCTATGAACTTATGTGTTTACCCACTCATGTTCTATACCACTCCTGTCTGCTGTCTTGTCTGTCTCCCTACCCAACCTATCTCTGCAGACGTACCTACAATCCTTCCCCAACATCTCACTCTCACCTTAAAAAATGAAAAGGGCATCTGTCCCAAATAAAAAGTCTCACCCCCATACATAGCTGTCCATTTCACACACATGTCCACTGGACAGGTAATTCAGTCCAATTGGCTTGACAACACATTTTTGTTGCCCTCACCCCTCTCCCTGGAGTTTGAGTGTCCACATTCACCTCCAAATTCTGTACAAATACACAGCTGTTGCTGTATAAGAAATGGACAGCTATGGACCTTCCATACACCCATTCTGCACATCCCAAGCTATGTTTCATATTGTTTTTCCCTCTGCGTGCCCCTTTTTCACCACTTTCCTATCACCCCTTTTTAATCTCTTTTAAAGAAATTAGTGTGGGTGTAAGCGGGAGTAAGCAAATTTGTGCGATGTTAAGTGAAGCCAACACAGATTAAGCATCTCTACTGTTAACCATGTGTTGGCATTGCTTAGCATCACGCAAACCCATGCAAACTCACTTAAAGCCACTTAAAACTGCTTTAATCACTCTGTCTCCATTAGTTACTGCTTTACCTAGCAAAAAAAAAATAATCAGCCCTGACAAGTCTCGAACCCAGTGTTCCTGTAGATCATAGTCAGAGCAATGTACCACTACACCATTTGAGCTGAAGGAATGTGTGATGCTTTTTCAAACATATCATGCAGTAAAGTCATTCAACAGTAGGGAAAAGATTCTTTAAAATCAGCCAGGCTTTGTTTATATACATATACACATGTATATATGTATGGAGATGCATATATATGGAAAAATATTTACATTTTATATATATATATATATATATATATATATATATATATATACGGATCTATATGACTTCGTCGACAAGTCATAAGATCGACATTGAATAACCCGACACGAAATCACCGACAACTGACTTAATTGAAAGCGCACATCACCGACATTCAGAACTTCGACAAAGAAGCAGTCACAAATTAAATGCACATAACCACCGCACAAAAGCCCTACACGTACTAAGCCATGGTAGTTAGGGATAGGTAAATGCAAACTCTAAAGCGATTATTTAGCTGGTACACTGCCTCTGAATACCCGGACATGTTTATTGAATGTCCGCAACAGTTTGCATTTACCTATCCCTAACTACCATGGCTTAGTACGTGTAGGGCTTTTGTGCGGTGGTTATGTGCATTTAATTCATGACTGCTTCTTTGTCGAAGTTCTGAATGTCGGTGATGTGCGCTTTCGATTAAGTCAGTTGTCGGTGATTTCATGTCGGGTTATTCAATGTCGATCTTATGACTTGTCGACGAAGTCATATAGATCCATATATACATATATATTTATTTTATCTTTTTTTATTTTATTTATTTTACATTTGTTGACTGGGATAGTCCGACTGGATGCATGTCCATTTTCAGCGGAGGCCCGGGGAGAAAAGCTCCAAGGGTAAGCAGATACAGCATTACATAATACCAGCATTACATATTACAAACAGATTATTTACAGAGATTACATAAGTAAGCAAGTTAAACAAGTTCCACAGGTTAAAGTTAGTCCTGAGCACAAGTCAGGATTAAATTAAATTACACAGCAAAATGGTTAACAGATTTTTACACATTCGAGTTAGCCAGGCTTGATACATTGACATAGCCAGTTAAGTGACAAATGTTGTTTGAGTCTAGTTTTAAATTTACCTAAGGTGGAAAGTAAGGTAATATCAGCTGGAAGTGAGTTCCAGGATCTACTTACAGAGTTAGCAAAGAGAGAATCACCGGCTGTGTTATTAATTTTGCTAGTCTGAATTAGTAGTTTGTTAGAGGATCGAAGCGGTCTAGGATTGTTATAGGGGGTGATAATATTTTTAAGTGCAGGAGTATTGTCCAGATTATAGAGGATTTTATAGGCCATAATCAGTTGGTTATACTGGATTAGGCCAGGTAGTTCAAGCCAACCAAACTGATTTAGATTGATGCAATAATGTTTCCTAAAAGGCAGCCCAGTGGCAAACCTGGCAATGTGGTTGTAACAAATTGAGAGTTTGTTAAGGACAGTCTTGTTCAAATTTGAGAGTAGAGGGGATGCATACAGAAGGGTTGAAAGAAGGTGAGAGCGAGCTATGGCAATTTTAGCTGGAGGGGTTAGGAAAGCTTTTATTCTGTAAAGTGACCCTAGTTTTTTATTGATGTTTTTGATAGTTTGGTTAACATGTAGGTCAAATTTGAGATTATTGTCTATGATGACACCTAATAGTTTTGTAGATGGGTCAGGGGAGATTATTGTGCCATCATTTGATTTTATGGTAAAGGTGAAAGCGGTAGACCTACGTGTTTGGTGAAAATAACAGAATTTTAGTTTTTTTGGGATTTAGGATCAGACAATGTTCAGAAAGCTAGTTTTCTATTGTATTAAAGGTGGTCTGGGTAGCTGACCATAGCTCTACTGGAGATGTGGCTGAGCAAATCAGAGTAGAGTCATCAGCATATTGGATACAGCTGACTTTTGGGATGACAGTATAAAGGTCGTTAATGAAGATGGAGAACAGCAAGGGCCCTAGTATAGAGCCTTGTGGTACTCCAAGTGTGTTAGGTAGAAGGTTAGAGAGCTTGTTCTGCCAGAGGACAGCCTGTTGTCGACCATTAAGGTAGGATTGAAACCATTGGAGGGCTCCAGTATCTAGACAGAATGTTTGCAGGGTGTGGATTAAAAGTTGGTGATCAACCATATCAAATGCCTTGGAAAGATCCAAAAAGAGAGCTGAGGATATATAATTATTGTTGCGATTATGGTTTATGGTGTTAGCAAAGGCTAGGAGGGCTGAAGTAGTGCTGTGATGAGGACGGAAGCCATGCTGAGTGTCTGCCATAAGGCGATTTTGGATTAGGTGGTGCATGAATTGTCTATGAATACATTTTTCCATAATCTTTGCAAGTGGAGAGAGTATAGCTATTGGCCTATAATTGGAGAATTCAGTAGAGCTGCCTCCTTTGTGAAGTGGGATTACATAGGATATTTTCCAGGTGGTGGGAATTTTAACTTCTACTATGGTTCGATTGATTAGTATTGAGATGGGGTAAGCAATAGCATCAGCTGATTTTTGTAGGTACTCGGCAGGGAGTTGATCAGCAGAAAGTGTAGTGGGTTTTAATTTTTTGATCAAGGTACAGATAAGTGAAGTGGCGACTGGTTGGAAGCTGAACGCAAGTAGGTTTCTAGGGGTGCTACTTTCAGGACCAGGGGAGCTAGGAGGTAGTTGGCTTGCTAGGGCTTGAATTGTCTCAGTAAAGAATTGGTTAAAACTATCAGAAACATCTTCAGGGGTTTTATCAATAGTAGCAGCAGGGATTGGGGTTGAAGTTTGTCCAGGATGTAGTAGATTATTTAAACCTGCCCAAAACGTCTGAGGGTTATTTTGATTTACTGTCTGTAAATTACAGTAGTATTGTTTTTTGTCTTGTAAAATTGATTTTTTGGTTTAGTTCCTAGATTGCCTGTATTTAACGTGATCTTGAGGGTCTTTAGAAGAACGCCATAAAGCCCGTGCTTTGTTTCTAAGGGTAATTTTACTGCTTCCTCTAAGGGGAGGTGTTTTAGAATAGACCAATTACATGAGTTTAGTTCTTGTTGGAATTTGGCAAGGTCAAAGTTTTTATTGTTTCTAACCTTTCTGAGTAAGGGTTGTTGGGAATTAATGGTTTTGTGCTTAATTACATATGTGAGAAGGTGATAGCTTAGGCCATTAAGGAGGCTTCCAGAGGTGTACAGTTGGGGGTGACTGTTTATGAGTACCCAGTCAAGTATACTTTCTTTTTGGTTGGGTTTGCCTATCCTGGTAGGGGTGGATATGATTTGTGTAAATGCATGCAGGTTAATATGGGTGGTTGGGGATTCTAAGGAACAGGTGGCCCAGTCTATGTTAAAGTCTCCAAGTAGTAGGGTTTCTTGGGGGTAGTGACATGATAACCAGTGCAGGGTATCTTCAAATGTAGATATATTGTTATCTGGGGGAATGTACATACAGATGATATTAATGCATTTATTTTTATTAAGTTGCAATTTGGTGGCAAGAATCTCAGAGTTATTAATCTGAGGAGGTTGTATTACATCTATGGTGACATTCAACTCAGATTTATAGAGTACAGCTACCCCACTACCCTTCCTCGAAGCACGATCCAGCCTGTGTATGTTGTAACCAGGTGGTAACACTTCATTGTCATTAGTGTTGGGTTTTAACCAGGTTTCAGATAAACAGAGAATCTCAGGGGAGTGGACATCCAGAAGTGCATGCAATTCATGTACCTTGTTATTAATGCATCTAATATTGCGATGACAGACTAGGAGAGAGTTAGTTGGCCTATTAATTGTAGGTTTGTAGCTTAGATTACAAGTAGAGGGGGTATGTGTATCTGAAGTGAGTGGGCCAGGGTTGGGGTGAATATCACCACCAAGTATTAGGTTGAGTCTATACTTGGTGATGAACTTCAGGAATTTGTTTATTAGTTTGTGGTAGTGTTTGGATCTAGAGCTAATGTGCCTGGGGTTGAGATGTTGATAGACTGAACAAGACATTGGATAGGATCTGGTACTGTAAGTATGGTTGAAGGTGGAAGGATTTACAGCTGGGGTGATAGTATGGCCTTTTGGGACCTGAAATCCCGTAAGAAACTGGTTTTCATACAAGGTAAGGAGGTATGGTGTGAACAGGAGGGGTGTGAACAAGAGGGGTAGTAAAGAGGAGTATATCATTATATGTGATTCAGCTAGTGAATGAAGGAACTGTTTTACCTGGTGATGCAACACCAGAAGATAGAGTGGTGAGGTAAAGGTACTGGAAGGGGGGATGGGAGAATGCCAGATGAAAGGTAATAGGTGCTATTAAATGTAGGTAGTAGAATAGGGGTGGGTGGAATTATCCCAGATGAAAGCAGATAGGATCTAGAAAGTGTGGGGAGTGGCTATAGTACTATAAATTTAGACGTACTGGGGGCGGGAGGGAACTGGGGGCAGGGAGGGTAGCGAAGAGAGCCCGAGCATAGCGAGGGTGAACGTAGCGGGGCTATTGCAGTTTACAAGGTTTCCTAAGGTGTCCTAAAGCTATAAGGTGAGTATTACAGCTCTAATGTAAGAGTCAATTTACTGCAGTTACAGGGGAATGAGGCAACCTCTCAAGTAGAAACCGAGCCCTATGGCTGACCAGTATGGTGACCTGCTTAATTACAAAGCACTGTAAGTGAAAGCTTAACAAATGCTTTTTGTGTAACCTACTCTGTTTGAATGTTGAAAGAAACTGATTGCAGTCCTATACAGGGGCGGCTCGTGGCATCGGGCTGCCGGACAGCAGCCCCCTCAGCTACACAGCTGAGTTGTTTATTTAGTTTTTTATGTTAAAAAAATAAAATAAATCTGATTTTGTTCTGTAAAATATGTAAATTTCGAGTTCGTGACTCGAAATTATGCGCATTGCGCGCTTCAAACGCAACAGCGTTTTTTTTTTTTTTTTAAATTCTTGCCGGGTTGCTGCAATGTTTACATTGCAGCCCGGAGAAGCAAAGAAGGCATCATTCTGATGCCCAGAACTTCCTAGAAATCTATGCGGTTGACTCACAAACCGCATAGATATGGAAGGCTCGATCATGCGACGTCCGCAGGCACGTCATGACGTGCTTGCTGGGCAAATGCTGCTGATTGGTTCTCGCTCTCTTCCCGGGCTTTATGTGCTGGGAAAAAAGCGAGAAACATTCAGTCGGTTTTCGGCATTGCTTGGAACTGGACTTTGTCTTTCTTTGATCATCTTAGCTTAGTTAAAACATTTTTAAATTTTTTTTTGGCTCGAAACAGTTTAGTTTAGGTTTAGTTTATTATTTTATTTTATTAGACGACTAGTCTGTGGTGGACCGGGTGGAACCGTGGATTTTATTGCTGCTAGTGCCAGTGGAAATTCCAGGAATCAACGACAACAGGTGAGTTAATTTTTTATATATGATAAAGAATCCTTGAGTGCAGCAAAAGCCGTTGCATAGCAGCATATCTGATCAGTAGGAAGGAAAATGAATTTAGTATCTTAGCCCAGAATTTCATAGACAATGGTTTAGTTTCTGACTGTTGATAGATAATCAATAAATACCCAGATTTATCAATAAATCTGGTTAGCTCTGTAAAGCAAATAACAGTTCATCAGTAAAATTTGACGATAATCTAAGCATCTGTTCTGCTAACATCTGAAATGGACTTCTTGCTGACATTAGGACTGAGTAAAACAAAATGGTCTTTAAAAGTATACTGAAATGTTGCCTGCTTAAAATCATTGGTGATGTTGTAACTCTGCTACTACATGACCTTGGTACTCTGTTCCTCTTTACTATTTGATATAGACTTTATCATCTACAAGCAAACGGATCCTATTTGTATTTCTAGATCTTATTTGTATTTCATAGTTGCTCATAGATGCCCTGGTAATTATTACAATTGTATTGGTGGATTTAAGCCAAAGCCCTCTTTGTCCTACTTCCTGAGTGTATCTCAAATGCTACTGCTGTTGCCTATGACCTGACATAATGAAAAAAAAAAAAAAAACAAGCAAATAAACAAACATAAAAAAATACACTTTGATTAAAGCAACTTACTGAATGAAAACAAATGCATGTCCTGTACATCCACATTTTTTAATACTAATTCTGGGCTACACATGCCTTACCTTTGTTTTCAAGGGACCCCAATAATTAGATGTCAAATAGCTAGCCAACTGTTCCCCTGATACTGCACTGTTTTGGGGAGAAGGGCATGATATCCTGATGGATTCAGTCAGCCATGGACCCAAGAGTGTGTGTGGGTTGAAACCTTAACCAAACTTGTACCAGCTGGCAGTAATACTTTTCAAATTCTTGGAACAGTAAGACTACAGCTAGAAACTAATATAGCTATTTCCCCTTTTTTCTGATGCTAAACACTTTGCTACCAAGAAAACCTGAATGAGAAGCTGAACAAGTGATGCAGTGCTCTGCATTCAAGCTTGTAAGTGATGCAGCAGTTGTTCCATATAGGAATTCATTGTAATGCAGAGAGTGGTACATCAGTTACTGTTTCACAGAAACTTACTGAATGCCACCCATTGGACTTATGCAGCATAGCAACAGTTCTATCAGTATGTTATATCTGGTACTTCAGGTATTATCAGGTATACAGCCCAAATGTCTGCAGTACCAGCTCTGCTGTACAAGGTGGAAATGATCTTTTGGTGAGAAGTCTTGAGGTGCTGAGTGAGGGCTGTGTATACACATGGTGCAGATGTTTCTTAGTTGTTCCCCTGTGCACACATGTGACAACTCAATTCTACATTGTATACAATTCATTTTGACTTCACTTGGATAGCACGTGGCCCCCCTCCTGCATTTTTGGAGCTGATAGTGAAATGCCTGACTGTTTTACTTTTCTTGCATGCCTTATCATATCGGTCATACAGGTGGTGCTGTGTGGACAGCTGAACTTAGGTGTTATTGGTGAGAATGCAGTAGACCTAGTGGTCATCAGATTGAGTCAGGAATACATAATAATATTTGTTCACTTTGAATGTTTGCAAATCCTGTTACCTGCTCCTCATATAGCAGGTATCTCTAACCCTTGTGATGTTGGTATAGCTTCAGGAGGAGCAGGAGTATTTTTCCTCCAGTATGACATCATATCAGGGGCAGGTTTGAAAGTTAGTATCAGGGTAGCAACTTCAACTAAAGCAATTTATTGCCTGAAAACAAGATAGAGGCTTTCATTATGCTAACAAGAGTTTTTTTTTTGTTTTAATCTGGTCTTTGAAGTGATTAAAACCTAAACCCTAAAGTGATGCAGATGACAAGAAAGTAAATATTTTATCACATTCTGATCTACTTTTCTTTCCATAGGCTGCAGGAAAATGCTTCCTAATAATTTACAAGTTAAAAGCAGTTTTTGCAGAGCAGTAAGTCAGCTTGCTAAGTTGTTGTGTACTGTAGAAAGTAAAATATAAATTGTGTCAGGACGGCTTCCTATAACAGGGTAATTGTATACCATGTAGTTAGAAGCATTCTTCTTGGTTTTTGGATGTGATTAATTATCTGGAGTATGCAGCAATGGTTTGTAAAAGTGATAAAGTTGTGGGATGGGATCTGGAAAAATAATCGAATTATAATGCATCTAAATGTGTGTTACTCAACTATTTTGTCTATGAAAAACAGGATATGGAATACTAACATGTTATGCTTACCCTTACCAACCATGTGTTTGCCATAATAGTGAGAGATTATTATTTTATTTATTCCTATTGAAAGAGACTGAACTTTTGTGCGGTAGTGAAATAATTTGTTCAGAAGTGGAGTGGCAGAGATTGTGGGAATCAAACTAAGAGCTAATGTTAGTTACCTGTCTGGACGGCAAGAAGTAGTTAAATGGCAACAAACCTACTCAACCTTTCAAATCAGTTACTACAGATGTCCCAAAGGGCTGTATCCTGGGTCCTCTCCTATTTAATATTTTTATTAATGACCTCAACACTTCCCCTCACCATGCTAATTTAGTTCAGTATGCAAACGACTGAAAATTAAATACTCCGACTGAAAATTAAATACTCTGTGCTAGTATTGTATGAGGTACTTACTAATTGCCACCCAACTCATGTATCGGGCTTAATTATCTCAAAAGCTATCAGGATAGCATGGCCAATATCAAAGATGATGTCCATTAGTGTCCATTGTGGGGTACTTAAGATATCGTTTACAAAAGAGCTGTGTACAGTTTATACACATTACATCTGTATTGAGACACCCGTGCTTGTCCCGCACTAATAGATGACTGAACCTGACTGTTGGATTTGAGCCTTGTTGGCAATACCTGTCTTGATCTAATAATTTTTCATGTAGTCTGGTCTTTTGTCTATCGTTTTTTTTTAATACAGAATTATTGGGACTGAAGGGCGTGGTACACCACTTATACAATATTAGGTAAGATTATGAAATCCTAGCTAAACCAAGGCCAGCCAGTGTATTGGCTATAACAACAAACAAAATGAGTTGATCCTGCTTTTACTGTCTGAACATCACTATAACAAAGACTTGACAGTAGATGGTTATAATGTGCTTAAAAGAAACAGGGGACAAGATGCTGTAGAAAAGGCATTGGATATCTTTAAATGAAATTCTGAAAGATGCTGCTGTTAAACAGATGGTCTTCCAAAGCAATGGTTTCCCTGTACTTATGTTTATAATATATAAAGAAATTCATAAAGGATTAACAAAGCTCCTTCATGGGGCTGTTGCTGCCATACATGAAATTGCTTCAGACTGTGATTATAGTGAGGCACTTTTCTCAGCTGATGTAATACAAATGTGTCAGGGCCATCACAGTCAGCCAGAGAGATTTCAAATTGTGACATGCTTGTTGCACCCCACTCCACCATGTAGTGACTCTGGATGTGTCCAAGCAAGGCAAGGAGTAGTTGTATCTACCTTGGATGGGGAGGACACACTGCATAAGTACTACAGTGGCTTTTCATCTGTCCTTGATTTTGCAGAATGGTCTGGTTTCTGTCATATTTTTGTACTGTTGATTTATGCTTATTACTCAAAGTGCCTGTTGCTCTGTGTTTTTAAGTAGCAATGCTTTAATGACCATAAAGTAAGCTTGTCTGAGATCGTAAGATGCAAGTAAGCTTTAATAAGCATACTGTTAAAGAATTGCCAACATTGAGAGCCTTTCTGTTGTTGCCATGCAGAGAATACTTGACTAGATAATGTATAAGCCTTGGGTATTAAAGGACAGGATTCTATTATTTTAAAAAGCTCATTACACTTGTTGGAGACTTCCAGTCATCTCTACAGACTTTACCCGTAAACTAAACAGAATGCCAATCATGTGTGGTCCATAACCTGTACAGTAATCCTTTAAGCAATGTATCTTGAGCTTGTTTCTTGTTTGCTTTTCATTTTTACTTTTATCATGTTTTCCCCATGAAACAAGTTGTCAGGCAGCAGGTCTTTTTGGATAAGAAACATTTTTACAAGTGGGGCATCACATAGATTTCTACTTTCAGCATGTTACTTGGTACTTTAATAAAGCTGAATATATTATAATTAGGACTGCAGTGCAAGGAGAAGTGGTTTGAGTTGAGTGCTTCTGGTTTTTCTTATACTTGATTTTGACTGGCATTCCAGTAATGTATTTAAAAAGTAATTTATTTTTTCATGCCTCACAACCTTTTGTTTCCATCTAGATATTAAGTAAGCTGTCATGCAGCCAATGCATTGAAATATTTTTATTCTTCTACACTTATTTTTGTCTTGATTGGACTTTCATAATGATGGTTTGCCACCCAGGGCAGCGTATTTAATTAAAGTTAGTTTTTTGTGGTTTTGTGCATAGCTCCTCCCCTTTCTGGTTGACCACACCCCCTTGACCCCACCCATTCAGCTGTCTCCTGCAGCCCCCCTGTGATTTGAAGTCACCAGCTGCCACTGGTCCTGTAGACACCGTTTTGTAGGGAACTGTAGAGTTCAGTCTGTTTAAATGTTGAAAGAAACTGATTGCAGTCCTGTAGACACCATTTTGTAGGGAACTGTAGAGTTCAGTCTGTTGAAATGTTGAAAGAAACTGATTGCAGTCCTGTAGACACCGTTTTGTAGGGAACTGTAGAGTTCAGTCTGTTTAAATGTTGAAAGAAACTGATTGCAGTCCTGTAGACACCGTTTTATATATATATATATATATATATATATATATATATATATATTTATATATAAAGATAAACATATATATATATATATATATATATATATATATATATATATATATACACACACACACACACACACACACACACATATATATATATATATATATATATAGGGTCTATATCACTTTGACGGAACGTTAAAAAACCATATGTTTGATCTTCCATCCACAAAGTGCAAAACCATCAAAGGCTTAGAACAATGATTTTTTTTCCCAGGGAAAAAATCACTGCTCCAAGAAACACACACACAACACAAGGCACACCAAAAAACAGCAATCCACACACATACACTTAAAATCCTACATCTAACCCTACACTAAACTGTACATACACTACTATCTATCCACTTATCTTAACCCAAATCCTAACTCTAAGGTCCGTCACTATCACACACTCACCTGACCCATGCCCTAACCTTAACTCACCTAACCCACCCTAACCCTAAGGTCTGTCACTATTGCACACCCACCTCACCCGCGCCCTAACCATAACTTATCTAACCCGTGCCCTAACCCTAACATCTGCACAATCGCACATTTACCTGAATCTGACCCATAACTTTCCACCACAGTGCTGAAAATAGCGAAGCCACAGAAACGGCCCACCAAATTTGTTCCCTGGGAAAGAATTTGGTGTTCCACGGCTTCACAATAATCAGTTTTCTAACTTCACAGTTCGAACATATGGTGTTCAAACTGCTGAAGTTTCGACGAACTGATAGGAACCCTATATATATATATATATTTATGTAGTGGAGTCATACCTTAGAAACATACCTCTCAACCTCTTAGTGCAAGAAATATGGGCAAAGGCTGTCAAAATGGGAGGAAAATGGGTGGACAATGGGCCAAAACTAGGGACATATTTTTAAATATTGATCTTATAAATGTAGAATGTTGCCAGAGTGACAGGGTTTATTTCAACTTACTTGTTCTGAAGGATGTGAGGTCTGAAACTGAAATGTATGTCATCATTTACTGACAGAAGTCCTCAGATCATCACAGTGATTTACCAGATAAATAAAAATAATGAATCTGTGGAACATACCAGAAATATGAGCAGTAAACCTGGACATTCAGAAACAATCTGGGCAGTTGAGAGGTATGGTCAGAACCCCTTAGTGCAACAAATCTGGACCAAGCCTAACAAAGTGGGGGGAGAAACCCATGAAAATAGGGACATATCTGAAATACAGTAGATAAGCTGACACAGTTACTGCAGTAACACCCTCCTGTCTGTTCTAACTTATATTGATTGAAATAGCACAAGTCCAACACTCAATTACTTCTGACTAGTTAGTGACTTAAATCCTCATAAAATCTCACTGATGTGTTCGAAATGCACAACACTTATGGGGGCCAGGCAACAGTATATTCTACAAATATCTGGACATAACATCACATTAGGGAAACTAGACTCAGCTGCTGAGCATGTCACCAAGCACCAAAATACAGTCAGACTGACACAACACTAACCCAAATCCGCTATGGGGAATTACACATGAATTTTCAATATATCAGGCACTACAGGGATGTCACAGCACTGAAAAACAGGCACCAATGTGAAAGTGCATACCCACAACCAATTTCACCACAGTCACAGTGACATACCAGTAAGCCAAATGAACAGTAGAGCATAAGGACTGTGTGAACAAAAACATCTCATCATGTTTGCCACTCACACACTACTCCTACATATACTGGCCCAATTCACAGTATAGTATGACACCTGACCATGGTACGGGACATGTCTCAGTCTGTCCCTACAAACATATGCAGCTGATAGACCACCACAAACTGGAGCAGCATACACAGTCAGATAGAAAAGGAGCCATAACACTTACATCTACCCCCCTCTCTACACAGGCCAAATAACATTTACACACGACACTGCTACACAATCCTGACAATCACCAGAAATACACAGACCTTGTCCAGGCTTTTCCCTCATATATAAGGCCTCTTCCACATAACATGTCTGGCATGAAGAAGACCACAAGTTGAAAGCACTTGCCGTTGTTTAAATAAATACTTTATTTACCTCTGCAAAACGCTTGCATTTCATTCGTATTACAGCAAGTTATTGTTTCGTGGAGGAATTCCTGTTGAAGGAGAAAGTGAATGGTTTCGTTGTTTTAAAGACATTTTTATCCTTGTTGCATCTGGATGCTAGTATTTGTTCGGCAAAGTTATTGGAGATATTCGTGCTTGGTACTAACTGTATCATTATTACTACAGTGAGCTCTGTCTGAGACAGTGTGTATACTCTGCATCTAACGCTTCCCACATACCTTTTTTCTTTTTAACTACATAATGATATACCATACCTATCATCTTCTTACTGCATGACATCTGGACAAAGCCTGGTATATAAGTGTCAGCACTAAATAATGACAGACCAGACCTATCAACCACTTACTGCAGGGCATCTGGACAAAGCCTGGTATATAACGGTCAGCACTAAATAATGATTGACCAGACCTATCAACCTTTTACTGCAGGACATCTGGACAAAGCCTGGTATATAAGTGTCAGCACTAAATAATGACAGACCAGACCTATCAACCACTTACTGCAGGACATCTGGACAAAGCCTGGCATATAAGTGTCAGCTCTACATAATGATAGACCAGACCTATCAACCTCTTACTGCATGACATCTGGACAAAGCCTGACATACTTGGCGGACAGAGGCCCAAAAACAGGGACATATGTGAAATATTGCTGTTATAAACTGAAACAGTTGCGTGTAACAGGGATTGTTGTAACATATCTTTTTGAGAGATATGAAGTCAGAAACACAAATGGATATTTAGTGACTACAATCCCCAGAGTATGCTACTAATTTTCCAAAGACAAAAATTGTCTGAGGAATACAACAAAAATAGGAGTCCAAACTCTGGCCATTCTGCAGATAGCCCTACAGTTAGGAGTTATGTCAACTACATAACACTGTCAGACTTAAACTCATGCAGAAAAGCAATGTCCACACAAAACCTGTTAATCTAGCATTAATTCAACTGTATAACAGCAATACTTACATTCTGTCTGTATGTCTGGAACATTCTCCCCCAGCTTGTTGGGCTGTCTCCACAGTTTTCATTGTAAGAGATACTTACAACTATTGTCTGTGCTGCTGTTGTTCACACACCTCCTCACAGTCAAAAAAAAGAGGCAACACCCACATGAAGTACTCAGTTATAGGAGTGTGTTGTCATGCCATTGGCTATAGGAAAAATAACACAGCTGTTCTGCATGCAGTTAGCAAGTGAGGAACACCAATTGGTGCACAGGCCATCAGCTTTTCATGAGCATTACCTACAAAAGGCAAGCTACTGCCTATGCAAAACATGTATAACCTACATCTTGGAAAAATAGAGAGAGAGACAAACAGACAAACAAACCAAACAACACAAACTGGAATCAAACCAACCATACTTGGAAAAAGGCATGTGAAATAAGTAAGCATGTAATGGAATATGTTAGGGGGTATGTAATAATGGGAAATAGGAAGTTCAACAAACATGTCTCAACAAGACTTGCTGTACTGACATATTGCTGATCAGCACCTATGGCCATAGCATCTGGGTCTATCTGCAGTGACATAGATCACAGCTCAGGCCCCTGAGTCACCCCAGGGAAGGATGGCTCACATATGAGTACTACTGGAGTGTGTGTTGAACATTATTGATTGTGACACTGCTAGGCCAGCTACTGGGATGTTGTAGATATCCATATGTTAATTGTGAATACAACTATGATATACATTTTTGTCTCAGAAATGTGAGAGACCTATACAGGGTATTTGCATAATTAACTACTGTTGCAGATGTTTGTGTTGAACTGCACATAATATACTGAGCTCATACCATTCAATTGTTCAGTGTTATGCACACTGACCATATGGGTGCCTCATATTTGGAGTCATTTACTCATAGAGCTGTGTTATGTCTGTCAAATCATTGGCAACCTGTGAAGGCTGACATTACAACATCTCCTTCTCTTTCTTTTGACTGTTCCTGTTAAGGGTCGCCACAGCGGATCACCTGTTTCCATTTCTTGCTGTCCTCTGCATCTTGCTCTGTCACACCAACCACCTGCATGTCCTCTCTCACCACATCCATAAACCTTATCTTAGGCCTTCCTCTGTTCCTCTTACCTGGCAGCTTCATCCTTAGCATCATTTTCCCAATATACTCAGCATCCATCCTCAGCACATGTCCAAACCAACATAATCCCACCTCTCTAGCTTTCTCTCCAAACCGTCCAACCTGGGCTGACCCTCTAATATACATATTCCTAATCCTGTCCATCCTCATCCCACCCAGTGCAAATCTTAACATCTTCAACTCTGCCATGTCAAGCTCTGACTCCTGCCTTTTTGTCAGTGCCACTGTCTCCAACCCATATAACATAGCTGGTCTCACTGCCCTCTTGTATACTTTCCCTCTCACTCTTAATGGTACTCATCTGTCATAAAATAACTCCTGACATGCTTTTCCACCCTCTCCATCCTGCCTGTACTCTTGTCTTCACCTCTCCCCCACACTCATCATTACTCTGAACTGTTGTTCCTAAGTATTTAACCTCATCCACCTTTGCAAACTCTACTCCCTGCATCCTCACCATTCCTCCATCCTCCCTCCCATTCACACACATATATTCTGTCTTAGTCCTGCTGACCTTCATTCCTCGTCTCTCTAGAGCATATCTCCACCTCTCCAGGGTCTCCTCAACCTGTTTCCTACTCTCACTACAAATCACAATGTCATCTGCAAACATCACAGTCAATAGGGACTCCTGACCTGATCTTGTCTGTCAACATGTCCATCACCACTGCAAATAAGAAAGAGCTCAGAGCTGATCCCTGGTGTAATACGACCTACACCTTTAACGCATCTGCCACTCCCACTGCAGAACTCACCACTGTCACACTACCCTTGTATATATCCTGTAGCACTCCTAGAGATTCTTCTGCCACTCCTGACTTCCTGATATAATATCACAACTCCCTAGGCACCCTGTCATATGCTTTGTCTAAGTCCACAAAGACACAACGCAACCTCTTCCTAGTGTCTCTGTACTTCTCCATCAACAGTCTCAGAACAAACTTTGCATCTGTAGTGCTCTTTCCTGACATGAAACCATACTGCTGTTCACTAATCATCACGTCCCTTCCTAACCTAACTTCCACTAATCTTTCCCATAAATTCATGCTGTGGGTGATCACTGTTATCCCTCTGTAGTTACTATAGCTCTGCCCATCACCCGTATTTTTATAATTGGTACCCAAACAGTTTTTCTCCACTCTTCATGCATCCTCTCACTTTCTAAGATTCATAAAAACTCCACTGCCATTTCTCCTAAACACCTCCATGCTTCCACAGGTATATCATCTGGACCAGCAGCCTTTCCATTTTTAATCCTCTTCATAGCTGTCCTTACTTCCTCCTTGCTAATTTGTTGCACTTCCTGATTCATCATACCCACATCATCCAACCTTCACTCCCTCTCATTCTCTTCATTTATCAGCCCCTCAAAGTACTCCTTCCATCTGCTCAACACACTCTCCTCACTTGTGAGTGCGTTTCCCTCATTATCCTTTATCACCCTTACTTGCTGCGCATCTTTCATAGCTCGGTCCCTCTGTCTAGCCAATCTGTACAGGTCCTTTTCTCCCACCTCAGTGTCCAACCTTTCATACAACTCTTCATATGCCTTATCCTTAGCCTTCGCCACCTCTCTCTTTGCCATGCACCTCATCTCCTTATACTCATGTCTACTTTCTTCACCTCTCTGACAATCCCACTTCTTCTTCGCCAACCTCTTTCTCTGTATACTCTCCTGTACTTCTTCATTCCACCACCAGGTCTCCTTGTCATCCTTCCTCTGTCCAGATGTCATACCAAGCACCTTTCTAGCCATCTCTCTTACTAGCTCTGCTGTAGTTACCCAGCTATTTGGTAACTCTTCATTGCAATTCACTGCCTGTCTTAACTCTTTCCTGAACTCAACCTCACAATCACCCTTTTTCAGTTTCCACCATTTGATCCTTGGCACTGACCTCACACTTCTCTTCCTTTTCTTGATCATCAACATCATCCCACAGACCAACATTCCAAGCTGCCTAACTGCACTTTCCCCTGTCACCACTTTACAGTCTCTAGTCTACTTCAAACTGGCCCTCCTGCATAGGATATAATCCACCCGTGTGCATCTTCCTCCACTCTTGTATGTCACCCTATGCTCCTCCCTCTTGTTAAAATATATATTCACCACAGCCATGACCATCCTTTTCGCAAAATCCACTACCATCTGACCTTCTGCATTCCTTTGTTTAACACCATACTTACGCATCACTTCCCCGTCCCCTCTGTTCCCTTCACCAACATGCCCATTGAAATCTTCTCCAATCACCACTCTCTCACCCTTGAATACAGTCATCACCACTTCAACCAACTCACTCCAAAGTTTTTCTGTCTCATCCATCACACACCCAACTTGCAGAGCACAAGCACTAACAACATTCATCATTACACCATCAATTTCCAGCTTCATAAACATCACTCTATCTGACACTCTTTTCACCTCCAATAACACTCTTGGCATACTGTTCCTTCAGGATAAACCCTACAACATTTCTCCTCCCATCCACACCATGACAGAACAATTTGGACCCAACTCCGATACACCTAGCCTTACCCCCCCTTCAATCTGGTCTCTTGTACACACAATATATCAACCTTCCTTCTGTCCATCATATCAGCTAGCTCTGCCCCCATACCAGTAATACTGCCAACATTAAAAGTTCCTACTCTCACTACCACACTCCTAGCCTTTTTCCTCTCTTCCTGCCATATAACTAGTGGAATCCTCCAGGGTATGGCTGCGAATGCAAAGGCTACTGTGCTATCAAATGTTTTAAGTGTGTTACAGCAATATTAAGAAAGTGTCACTAATTTTGTCTCCTCACCCCTAATGTATGTGTGGCATCCTCCAGATGTCCTGCTATAACAGTTTGAGAGGAATGACTGAGCAGCAAGAGTGTAAATACAGTGTTTCATACTGACACAGAACAGAAATGTATATCAGGTATTACCTGTGCACATGTCAGACCAAGAGTGTAAATACAATGTGCCATACTGACATAGAACAGAAATGTATATCAGGTATTACCTGTGCACATGTCAGACCAAGAGTGTAAATACAATGTGCCATACTGACATAGAACAGAAATGTATATCAGGTATTACCTGTGCACATGTCAGAGCAGGGGTATAAATACAGTGTGCCACACTGACGTAGAACAGAATGTATATCAGGTATTACCTGTGCACATGTCAGACCAAGAGTGTAAATACAGTGTGTCATACTGACACAGAACAGAAATGTATATCAGGTATTACCTGTGCACATGTCATACCAAGAGTGTAAATACAGTGTGCCATACTGACACAGAACAGAAATGTATATCAGGTATTACCTGTGCACATGTCAGACCAAGAGTGTAAATACAGTGTGCCATACTGACACGGAACAGAAATGTATATCAGGTATTACCTGTGCACATGTCAGACCAAGAGTGTAAATACAGTGTGCCATACTGACATAGAACAGAAATGTATATCAGGTATTACCTGTGCACATGTCAGAGCAGGGGTATAAATACAGTGTGCCACACTGACGTAGAACAGAATGTATATCAGGTATTACCTGTGCACATGTCAGACCAAGAGTGTAAATACAGTGTGCCATACTGACACAGAACAGAAATGTATATCAGGTATTACCTGTGCACATGTCAGACCAAGAGTGTAAATACAGTGTGCCATACTGACACAGAACAGAAATGTATATCAGGTATTACCTGTGCACATGTCAGACCAAGAGTGTAAATACAGTGTGCCATACTGACACAGAACAGAAATGTATATCAGGTATTACCTGTGCACATGTCAGAGCAGGGGTATAAATACAGTGTGCCACACTGACGTAGAACAGAATGTATATCAGGTATTACCTGTGCACATGTCAGAACAAGAGTGTAAATACAGTGTGCCATACTGACACAGAACAGAAATGTATATCAGGTATTACCTGTGCACATGTCAGACCAAGAGTGTAAATACAATGTGCCATACTGACATAGAACAGAAATGTATATCAGGTATTACCTGTGCACATGTCAGACCAAGAGTGTAAATACAGTGTGCCATACTGACACAGAACAGAAATGTATATCAGGTATTACCTGTGCACAAGTCAGACCAAGAGTGTAAATACAGTGTGTCATACTGACATAGAACAGAAATGTATATCAGGTATTACCTGTGCACAAGTCAGACCAAGAGTGTAAATACAGTGTGTCATACTGACATAGAACAGAAATGTATATCAGGTATTACCTGTGCACATGTCAGACCAAGAGTGTAAATACAGTGTGTTATACTGACATAGAACAGAAATGTATATCAGGTATTACCTGTGCACAAGTCAGACCAAGAGTGTAAATACAGTGTGTCATACTGACATAGAACAGAAATGTATATCAGGTATTACCTGTGCACAAGTCAGACCAAGAGTGTAAATACAGTGTGTCATACTGACATAGAACAGAAATGTATATCAGGTATTACCTGTGCACAAGTCAGACCAAGAGTGTAAATACAGTGTGTCATACTGACATAGAACAGAAATGTATATCAGGTATTACCTGTGCACATGTCAGACCAAGTGTGTAAATACAGTGTGCCATACTGACACAGAACAGAAATGTATATCAGGTATTACCTGTGCACATGTATGTATGACTAGGTGTACCTGGCTGCCTCATAACAACTGACATGGGATGCAAAACATCAGGTTAGTAATCTGTACATGTTGTACACGTGTGTAATCTCAGTTTCTGTGCATCCAGCAGAGTTAGATTTCTACAGCTACTGGTTGTTGCGTCACCCTGACACAGACATGGGTACTAGAATAAGCATGATTATCAGGTTGATATTAGAGAGGTGTCCAACTGTGTTATGACCTTGTGTCCTTGCCTACTACAAACAGCTATATGACCAGCTACTTAGCTGTATGGACTCAGCAATAAATTACTTGTAAAACCTGTCACCACCAAGGTAGAATAATCCCCTTTGCTGGACAGCAGCAATACACAAACCACATAATTGGTCACTATATTGGCTGTACAGTGCAAAGTAGGAGCAGGAGCCAACTTGGCATCAAGTCAGCCTTTGTCTGAATGAGCATATAAGGTCACAGGTGGATTAGTGTAAGGCTAACTATGAGTACAAATTGGACACCTCCACCAAGGGCAGTCACAAGGCCGTCTTCACATATGTGCATGATAAGCACTAGGCAGCCTATCTACCACAAAAGGAGTGGTTTCCGGCCCAGAAATTGTAGTTTATTGGCCATTTGGGCAGTGTTTCGATCTCTTTCAACTTTCTGGTTTAAAAGTCCATTTTTGCACTTGTGTCCTGCCTTTCCTGTAAGTAGTCTAGTCCAGAAACAGGTCTGTTGTATCCAGGATTGTTTGTAACTTCTGAGTGGTGCCAAACTCTGCTCTTCAATTTTTCCCTCAGATCTGCTAGTTTTGTCCTCGCCTGCACTTTTACTAGCTTATTAGTCTAACACTTTAATAGACTTCTTGTAGCAATTATTGTAGCACACAAAAGTGCTACCAGCACTAAACCTTCTACAAGGAAACAGCTCCAATACTTACTATTAATGCCCACCCCTCCAGGCATGTGTAAAGGTCAGTTCCCTGTGCTTTCTCCTATTAACCTAGTGAACTTGGACATCTTGAGGCAGTGCAGCAACTGCATCATGTACACCAACAGCCCTCTCCTCTTGCCTCCCAACACTCAGACTTGTGAGACATGCACTTATATATCCAAATTGGAAGCCACGCACTCTCCAGCCAAGACCCTAATAACTGGTCAAGAGGAGAAGATCAACACTTACATCACACCACATGGAACACATAGCCCTCCAGAACACACACCAGCACTGCCTTCATATAAAAACAAAAACCACACGCCCACCTTTATGGAGGCTCTCAATAAAAATCTACCCAAACAGCAGAGACCTCCAAGTAAGATACACACTCGACCACCAAAACACAACACTAATCACGGGACACATAACTCTCCTAAACAGTGTGCCACTCAACCAAAGCCCCTAAGGCAAAACAGCATGTCCAATGCACTAGTCACAGGTGACTCGATAGTGAGGCACACTGATGTCCCACTCACTAAGTTGAATAAGGAGAAAGTAACAGTCAGCTGCCTGTCAGGTGCCAGGATCTGCCACATAACCCATGCACTCAGGTCCCTCAACAAGTACAAATATGACTCTGTCATTGTACATGTGGGTGTGAATGCCCTGAGATGTATCTCCCTGGACTACACGAAGAGAGTCATGGAGAAGCTCTTGGATTATGTAGCCCAGGCGGGTATGACCCTATCCCTGAGCAGCCTCCTACCATCACCCAGAATGATACCACAGTACAAGCAGAAAATGATTGCTTTCAACAACTGGAAAAGTTTCTGGTGTCATTCTAAGGGGATCCAGTATCTGTCTGCCTGGGATGACATGATTGACAGACCTCAATGCTTTGCCAGGAATGGCCTGCATCTGTCACCCCTGGGTTTCTGGATACTGGCCAAGGCTCTTGCCACTCCTATTTTTAGGTGGTGTCCCAAAGACCAAATTACTAACAGCTACAAACAAATGCAATCTGAGGGTTACACTGCTCAATGCTAAAAGTGTAAATCTCAAAATGCACTCGCTCGAAGCACTCCTTAAAATGGAGAACATCAACATTTGTGCTGTAACTGAGACCTGGTTCAAGGCAGTAGAAAACACTCCTGCACTACCAGGCTATAACTCATTCCACACCTTTTGGCCCCACAACTTGGATCGAAGCTACAAAGGCGGTGGTGTTTCCATATTCATAAAGGATGCGCACACCTCCAGACTGGCAGCCCAATATAACATGTCAGAGATACTTCAGGTGCAGGTAATATTGGTTAAGACAACAATTCAGGTCATAGCCTGCTATAGATGCCCAACCATGGCCCAAGACTCACACTCCACGTTCCTAAGCACTTTGGAGAGTATTAGGGTCTAAGCTATCACTCTCATACTGGGTGACTTCAGCTACCCCTCCATTAACTGGGAAAACTACTCATGCACCAATACACTTGCCCAACGTTTCCTGGAATTCATTAATTTCAATGCCCTGGACCAGCTTGTTTTTACCCCTCTAGAGGTAGCAACATCCTTGATGTGGTCATTACTAACATGGGTGACCATTGCTCTACACCAGCAGTCAACTCCTCCCTGGTTAGATCTGACCACAAACTAATTACATTGGAAATCCACATCCACCCCCCCCCCCCGCAAAGGTAACCACCATGAAAAACTTTTCCAAAGCTAACTTTGGGCTCCTAAAAACAGAGATGGCTAACTTCACAGCACCCATGCAAATGGAGAATAGTTGCATGACTGTGGAATCATACACCAATCCACTGTATGAACACGTACACAAATGCATGGATCTTGCCATACCCAATAGAACCTAGATGCTCTCCTCCAAAAAAAAAGAAGCCAATCTGGTGTCCCACTGCAAGAAACAAACTCTGTAACAGAAGGAGGAAATTGATGTGTAATAAGGTGAAGTCCTAAGACTGGAAAAACTCCCTTATCAGCCTCAACAAAAAGTTGAGATCCCTCATCAAATCCTCTAAAGCTAACTATGAAAACAGAATTGTAGCAGATAGTGAAGACAACCACAAGGCCTTCTATAGTTATGTAAAGAATCTCCAAGGCAATACCCAGATTTGCTCTGAGCTACTGCACAATGGTACCTCCTATACTGAGCCAATAGATATTGCCAGTATACTGGCTGACATATTCAGTGTCACTTTACCCCTCTCCACCCCTCAAAGGACCAATCACAATACCAGTATATTTCCAGGCACCCAGTATTACTGCTGCACAGGTTAAAACAGCAGTGTCCAAGGCCAAGAATACAGCTTCTGTGGGACCTGACAATATCCCTGGCTGTGTTCTACATGAACTTCAGAGTGAACTGGCACCTCACCTGTGTGCCCTGTTCAATCACAGCCTCACTTCAGGCTTTGTACCTCCCAAATGGTGCACTGCTACAGTCATCCCTCTCCATAAAGGTGGAGCAACTACAGACCCTGGAACTAATGGCCTATTAGCCTGATGAGTCTGATATGCAAAGCTATGGACCGCATCATCACGGACCTAATAAACAAGGATATAGGAATCTTCAAACTCTGGATCCCACACAGTTTGGTTTTGAGAAGGGTAGATCCTGCCTGCTCAACTTGGTTGACTTCTTTGAGTCAGTCACCAGAGCTGTGAATGAAGGCAAGGTGGTTCATACAGCCTACCTTCATCTGGCCAAGGCCTTTGACACCATTCCCCACTCAGGAATCATAAAAAAATTCACTAAGCTAGGCATGAACCTGTATGTCACTAGGTGGGTTGTAAACTGGCTCACAGATAGAATGCACAGTGTGAAAGTAGTTGACTCCAAGTCAGACTGCTGAATAGTCATGAGTGGAGTCCCACAGGGATCGGGCCTGGTTCCTCTCCTGTTTGGTATCTACTTCTTAGAAGTCCAGGCCAACATGAAGGGACTCTGGCTGACAAAGTTCACAGATGATTTCAAGTTGGGAGCTATTATTAACTCCCCAGGTGATGTTGGCATCCTACAGAAAGGCCTCACTGAGACCAACAACTGGTGTCAGAACCATGGCCTTAAGCTCAATGCCAAACAATGTGTCATTATCCCCTTTGGGAAAAACCCAGTTCCCATGAATTACCACATCAATGGTAGTCCACTGAACACAGAAGGCATTATAAGAGATCTGGGAACACAGGTTGACACCACATTACCACTGTGATCAGAAAGTCCTTCTATGTGGCACATCTCATTACTAAGGGTTTTGTATCCAGGAAGAAAGAGGTCATTGTCTTCCTCTACTCTTCCCTCATTAGGCCAATCATTGAGTACAATGCCTCATTTAGCATGTACCTCACTAGACATCCGAAACAACTAGAGAGGCCACAAAAGTATCTCACAAAGGGGATCCTAGGCCTTAAACACTTATCCTATATGGACAGACTCAAAAAACTCCAACTATTCTCTGTCTCATATCACCTACTTAGAGGTGATCTCTGCTTGACTTGCATGCTAAATCTAAAGAAATCCTAATCCCTCCACACCACACAGAGACCTCAACATCATTACCACAATCAACAGAACATGCTGGAGGGAAAAGTTCATAACCCAAAGATTGCCCATGCAATGGAATAGACTTCCCATACATGTCAAACAGACCACCTCCCTGGCCCTCTTCAAGAGAAATCTTGACAAGTGGATGGGAAATAGAAAATTCACCCCGGGGATCACTCCAGTGGCTCTACTCAACAGAAGCACTGGGAACTAAGGTCGGGTGGCATGATGCCAGTGTAATCCTATGGGCTAGGCTTGTAAAGGCTCCAGGGCCATTAGTCTAGCACACACCTATGAATCTATGAACCTATGTCTGCAATCTAAGAGGCAACAACCTAACCCACCCTGTAATGGTGGTCATTCACACCACATACACACACACCATAGCTATAGTCAGCCTGCTGCAGACAGGTTTATGGCAAAAATCACCCCCCCCCGGCTCACCATCAGTATAAGTGGATATGCACAGCACCCGCACCCCTCCCTTCATCATCAGGGAGCAGATGCATACTGCCTAATCAAAGTCAATAAAAGCAAGTCTCCATGGGACCTGAGAACATTCCTGTCTGCATCCTACATGAACTCAGGCATATGCTTCCAGTTCCATTACACACTGTATGTAAGCAAAGCCTGAGCACCATTGACATCCCATCTGTAAGGAAGATGGCCACTGTCATCCCTCTACACAGATGTGAATGATGAATGGTGGTTTATGCAATGTACTGACCCTCACTGGGGAGAACATGACACATCAGGACCAGGAGTGCAATGTAGGTTCATACTGTGCTGATAGATGACAGGGGTATGATGTGGTTGTAAGTGGTGGCTAATGATAGGCAATATTGATGTTCTGGCTCTGTAAATAAGTCTGGGCAATGTCTGAGGTCCTGTGATGTGTTTCCCTGTTTATGTCTTCCAGGTGACATGCAGAGTCAGCCAGCACATACTGCAAATGAGAGTGCAGATATCACTGATGCAATAATCCAGCACCATGGGGTGCTGTTCGGCCATAGCTGACAACATTTGCCAAGAGCGGACTGCCCTGTGGGATGACCTTGTCCACAGAGTTAAGACCTTGGGCCATCATGGCTGCACATATGATCAGGTCAGCAGGCATTGAGCAACTGACCTGATACGTCATGCCTGGCAAAGGGCTGCTGCTGTGGCCAGGGACCATACTGCTACAGGTGGGGGTCCAGCTACACAGGCCCCACTTATGGCAACAGAGGATCTTCTTACCAACCTTGGGGCAGCCCCCATACAACAGCCAACACATGAAACATAAGTTGTGGTGGTGGGTGGCACCCAGGCAGGACAGTCCAGGTAAAGCCACAGTGCACATCAATTTAAATATGTAGCAGTCATACTGTCTTCTATTGAGCATCTAAATGCATATATCAGTTCAAACTGCATTTGTGGGTGGGGTTTAGTAATGCACACAAGTGCACATCTATGGTGAGGGACAGCAAATTGTGTACTATCATAGCTTGTACTATACCTGTGCAGAAAAGTAGTATTCATCTTGTACCAAAGCCAACATCCGAGTCTGCTGACAATATGTCTCTCCCACAACTAAATAGGTCCCTCTGGTCTGGATGTGGGACAGCAGCCTGAAGCCAGTGGTATGGGATTTTCCTGTTGTGGCTCATCAGTACCCCAGGCATGTTAAGGTCATGCATGTGGCCATGCACATAACTGTTACTCTCAGCCATTTTGCAATATATGCATGTTCACTTGTGGTGGAGTTAATTACATTGCATCACAGTGGTCATCACAAGGGCCTGTTTGCAGGAGATGTCACATATCTGTAGCATACCTCACAACCTGTCATTGCAAGAAATCTGGACAAAGACTGATAAATTGGGGAGGACGAAGGTCAAAAACTAGGAACATATTTTTATGAATTAGTGTTATACAGTGCATATAATTGGTGTACACACACCTGTTAGAATGCCAGGTATTTGTGATATACAAAATTGAGAACACAATAAAACATTTCTGAACCCTTCCAACCTCTTAAGTGACCTATAACCTGTACAATTCAATTGTAAAACAAACAAATCTGTTAGAGGAACAATTATGGCACATAAGAAATGTACAAAAAGCTAGATGCATATGTGCACAGGCTGAATCTAATACTGTGTTGAAGCAGCTTTCGATATCATTACAGCATTACATCTTCTTGGGTAAACACCTGCCATCAATTACAGAGACTCTTTGATTAACAGAAAATAACGGTCAGCTGTCCTACCCGGATTATCCAAAATTTACTCATTTGCCTGCTACAGCAACAGCCATAGTTTGCATACAGCTTACAGAGCAGCAAAGGAATCTCATCTGTAAAAGGTATCAGCCCAAAGAAGGGTACACACACATTTCCATTACATTGCATATACCACTGAACACAGTGAAGACAGTCATCAAATGGTGGAGGATATATGGGGCAACAGTGAAATTGCAAAGAACTGGACATCCCTCCAAATATGTGGAAAAGACAAGACCCAAACTGGTCAGGGAGGCTGCCAGAAGACCTACAGCAACACTGCAGGAGTTGCAGGAATCTCTGGCATGTACCAGTTGTGTACTACATGTGCAATAATTTGCAGTATTCTGCACGTCTGGCCTATGGGTTAGAGTTTGAAGATGAAAGCATTTTCTTACACAGAACAACATCCAGTTCTGGCAAATTTCTTTCTCAAGAAAAAAATACATCAGGTCTCCCAAAAGCATGTGGGGAAATGTGTTATGGTGTAATGAGATGAAGGTTGCACTTTTTGGCCACAATACCAAAAAGTTTGTTTGGCACAACAACAACACTGTGCATCACCAAAAGAAGACCATCCCCATGGTGAGGCATGGTGATGGCAGTCTCCTGCTTTGGGATTGCTGTTCATAAGCTGGAAGTGGGCCTTTAGCCAAGATGGAGGGGATTAAGAACAGTTCAAAATACCAGTCTCTTTTGGCCCAAAATCTTCATGTGTCTGCTAGAAAGCTATGGATGGAGAGGACTTACACCTTTCCACATGACAATCACCCATACCATACATCACAATCCAAAAAAAAATGTATTCACCAGAAGATAATCAATGTTTTGGAATGGCCCAACCACAGACCACACCTACATCCAATAAAAAAATATGTGGGGTGCCCTGAAGAGGCCTGTGCAGAAGAGATGCCCTCACAATCTCATAGAGTTGGAGGGCTTCTGCAAAGGAGAGTGTACAAATATTGCTAAGTCGAGATGTGCCATGCTGATACACACCTTCCCAAGAGGACTGACTGCTGTTATGAAATCAAAAGGTACTTTAACAAAGTATTAGTTTAAGGGTGTGCACAGTCATGCAACCAGCCTATTGTATGTATCTCAACTTCTACATGTTACCCCTAACTGATGTGTTTGTCCTTCAACTGGATTGCATAGGTTATAGGTCACATTAAAGGTGAAAACTGTTATTACATGATTTCTGTGGTCTCACGTTATATATCAGACAAACCTGGCATGTTAACAGGGGTGCCTACACTTGTAATATCCACTGTAAGCTTAGAAGGTTGTTAGTGTAACCTGTTCTGTTGCAACATACATGTACTTCAGGTTTTGAAGTGTGAAACTCAAAATATGTCATTAATTAGTGACACCAGCCCTCATATCATCCCAGTAATGTGTCAGACAAACAAAGGATTGATAACAGACCAGAAATATGAGCCACACATGTAGATATTCATTGACACTCTGCACATGTTGAGAGGTATGTTCTGTAGGAATTGCCACTGTCCTATATAGGTGAACAGCAATTATGTGTACATGGGTGCAGTGCGTGCTACTTGAAGTAGTATCACCTATTAACAATACACACATATCATAGAGGTGTATATAAGTAGTAAAATTATCACCTATTAACAATACACACATATCATAGAGGTGTATATAAGTAGTAACATTATCACCTATTAACAATACACACATATCATAGAGGTGTATATAAGTAGTAACATTAAGTGGCAAGGGGTGTACTGGATGATGTTGACAGCCTGTCCAGGGTGTGTATGTAGTGGTTTGACTGTGTTGTGACTGTCAACAGTTGGCTATTGTGAGGTCTGTGTAATGCCTGTCTGCCACCTTACCTGTGTGCGTGTGTGTGTGTGTGTGTGTGTGTGTGTGTGTGTGTGTGTGTGTGTGTGTGTGTGTGTGTGTGTGTGTGTGTGTGTGTGTGTGTCTGTATGTGTGTGCGTGTGTGCATGTGTGTGTGTGTGTGTGTGTGTGTGTGTGTGTGTGTGTGTGTGTGTGTGTGTGTGTGTGTGTGTGTGTGTAGCAGCACACGGTATAGCGCAGGTATTAATTTACACCTGTTGTTTCCCTCCCACAGGTGGTCATGGTGGTCGTGGCCCCTCCCGCTCATAATCTGATGTCAGTGTCTCTGCAGACTCTGACAATAATGATGGTCATAGTCAGGCATAGGTGGGGTTGTCAGGGGCGGAATCTGTGCCATTGATTGGCATCCCATAGTCATCCACACAGTCACAATGCCTCACACACAGTCACAATGCCCACACATTTCTCATAGGTTCATAGGTTCATAGGTTCATACTAGGCTATCTGCCCTAGAGCATTTATAAGCCTAGCCAGAGTGTGTGTGGCTTCCACCACCCCTTAGGATGAGAATACTATACCCATTAGTTTGCTGTGCCTCTGTCCAGCAGTGACAGAGATGATTCCCGGGGTAAACCTATGATCTCCCATCCACTCGTCAAGATTTCTCTTGAACAGAGTCAGCGAGGGGCTCTGCCTCACATGGACTGGGATTCTGTTCCATAGTGTTGGGAGTCTCTGGGTGATGAATCTGTCCCTCCAGCATGTCCTATTTATATCCGTGTTGAGGTTTAAGTCTCTTGCTCTCGTGGCTCTGGTGGATTTGGATTTTTTGAGGTGGAGCAGCCACAGATGATGGGCAGTTGGTAGGTGAAGGCTTGAAACAGGCTAGTGTGGTGACTATGACATGTGTGAGTGTAGACACTGGCCATAGTCAGAGTGTAGGTGAGATCCCATGCAGGCAGATGAGCAGGGGTGCTCACATGAGTACTGCTGTTTGTCAAACCACTGTCACAAGTGCCACAGCAGGTGTCACCAGATGTATGTTTCAGGCTGTAATGGATGCACTAGCACGTAGTGAATGCAACACCAAATACTCAGGGTGTTGGATGCAACTCTTCCTGATTTATGTGGCAACATACATGACCTTATTGAGGCCATACGTCAAAATACTGAGGTCATGAATAGATGGTGGGGTGAGACCTTGGCAATCCTCAACCGTGGCATGTCTGTGCTAGAGCGTGTGAGATGGGAATCTGCCACATGGACATAGGTCAGCACCAACAACAGCTAAGAGTGTATGGGGCTATGCACCTTCATACTCCTGTAGTGGCAGTGACACCAGCACTACTGAAGGGGAGTTGCTGTCCACATCATAGCAGAGCAGGCCATGGGAACGTGGTCCTGAATGGTCCCATCAGGGACATGGATCCAGCAGACAGCAGTCACCATCAGGAAGTAGTACTGCATCTGGCCTTGGGCCTGGTGGTGCCAGTGAGACCCCTGGCAGGACTAGTTAGTGTGTCCGTGGCTGGAGATGGTGAAATGGATATCCTGCCATTTATGGTCCACAGCTGTTCAACATAAATCTGTGTAGAGAAGCCACATGGGATAACTGTGTGCATAAATACACACACACACACACATCTGAATCACAGGCAGGTCACTGCCAGACACACACACATCACCTCTGCACAGTATAGGATACCCCTGTAAACGCACACACACACACACACACACACACACACACACACACACACACACACACACACACACACACACATGGATGTCAACTGTATGGCCCAGCCTAGGCCTCTGGCAAACCCACACCACACCCTGTGCATATGATGCTACCTGTGCCACATCCCTGTCATCCATACCATTGATGCAGGGACATGCTAATATGGGTCTGATGCACAGGGTTAATATAGTACAGTGTAGCTATGTAATACTGCGTAAGGTGCTGTCTGCTTGCATTTGTTATGGGTACACATAAAAGTGTATGTACCTTATTAGCCATGATGCATTATTGATGTTAGTTCCACTGACTGAATGTAGTCTGACATGCTGTATTCTGTCTGTGTTCCAGGTGTCTGTGTGTCTGCAGGCTGTGGACCTGCAGACATCACCAACATGGAGTATGGCAGAGTGGAAATACACAGACTGTTTTATAACCAAGGTACGGTTTTATATGTATGTTTACCATGTGTGTATGCATGCAACAGTGTGAGATGGACACTGTTGTCAGACAGTGTAACTTTGCATACATACCTCTTGTCACAGACAGGTAGCCTTTAGACGTCACCTTAGTGTTGTGTAGTACCACAGGCACATACATACAGTACAGGTTACAGGAGTACTGGCAGTAGGTCCCACA
>NC_056750.1:86374458-86379458 GCF_019279795.1 Protopterus annectens
AAAAAGAAATTTGGGGTAGTAGGTTGTGAGATGGCCTTATTTTACTGCCTTCCCAAGATACATAAGTCTTCAATTAACCCCCCCCCCAGGATGTCCTATAGTATCGGGAAGAAAATATTTTTTTATATAAAATTGTCCAGTTTTTACATTTCCATCTACTACCAAAATTAAAGCTGTTACCAGCTTATATCCAAGATGTATTTGACTTTTTGAATAAGATCAAGGCAGTCCAATGGGGGGAGAGAATGTATTGGATTACAATTGACGTCAAAAGTCTTTATACCAAAATTAGTCATGATTTTCAGTTAGAAGCTGTAAGGTTCTTTTTGAGCCAAAGGTTCATAAGTTAGTACTAAGCTAAGTGCCCTTATGAGCCATTTTAAGCCTAGCCAATTATCCCTTGTGAGACTCAAACCCCACACCTTGTGTTTGTAAGGCAAACACCTTAACCATTAGGCCACCCTGCCAAAGTCCATCTACAGAGTTTATTGTAGAACTGTTAGACTTTTGTCTTAAACAATTTTTTTAATTCGGAGAGGTTTTGTATAGACAAAAAAGAGGAATAGCAATGGGGGCGGCGTTTTCCCACTCATATGCAAATCTTAGTATGGGTTTGTTCAAAAATGAGTACATATATAGGAGTGAATTCTTCCATAGATATGTTAAGCTTTATTATAAGTTTATAGACAATTTGATTTTCTTGTGTGAAGATGGTGAAAAAGAAGTAGAAGGATTTGTGGACATGCTAGGAAACAACAGGTTTGGACTAGAGTTTTATGGGTTAAAAGTTGGAGAAAATGTATAATTTTTAGATGTAAGCCTTGATGGTAGCAATAATAAGACTATTCAAACTAGAGTCCACAGAAAAGTTGATAGTGGGTTACAATTTGGGAGAACAGTTAGTTGCCACCCCCCACACTATTCATTCTATCCCCTTTGGGGAATTTATTCATATTTTTAGATTATGTAATAATTAATTAGATTACAAGAGAGAAATGTGCAATATGATTAATATGTTTAGAATGAAAGGCTTTGACCAAGAAATATTAAAAGGATGTTGGAAGAAATTTTTAAAAGAATATATTTTCCAGCCTATTGTTAATAGGCATACACAAAGATGTAAAGTGAACAATAAACCTCAACAACAGGAGGATATATATTTTACTACTACATTTAGTAGTTTTAGTGCTACAATAAAAAAAACTACTAATGTATTATTGGGAGGATATTTTATGTATAAATGATCCATTTGTGGAAAAATTGGGGGTTCCTATTATGTCATTTAGGAGGGGGAGGAATCTTAGAGATTTATTAGTAAATTCCAAGATGGTAGCCCCTTTAATTAGAATACAACCTAATATAAAATAACTACGGACCATTGGTTGTAGAAAGTGTAAGGCTTGTAACTATATTGTTGAATATTTAAAAAAAAATAATGGTTTGTTATTTGAAACTAAGAATAGTTTTTGTTGTGGCACTGAGGGCATTATTTATGCCTTAAAGTGCCCTTGTAATAAATTTTACATAGGGGAAACAAAAAGACCATTCAAAATCAGGTTATTAGAACATGTTAGGGACATAGTTACAAATAGAAAGGAACGTACAATAGCAGTACACTTTCATAAATTTCATAATGATAATACTGATGGTTTGAGGGGTACTGTCTTGGAACAAATTGATACATATTGTGATGAAAATGACTTAAAAAAATAAATTGCTTTTTAAAGAATCTGTATATATTTTAAAGTTTGGTACTTTGTTCCCTAAGGGGTTAAATAATGAGATTAATTGGAGATTCTTTGTTTACTATTTTATTGAACTTGATTAATTATGTTTAATTGTATAATTGATGGGTGCATATAGGCAGGCTACCTTTTGTGAATGTTATACTCCTTGAAGGCTTGTGTAGCCGAGACATCAGAGTGTGTTTTACAATAAATTATCCTGTGGATTACTAGCTGGTAGTTCTACTTCTAAATACTATTTCTCGGCTTCAGAGATCTGACATTGTCACCTACTACAAACCTTTCCTCTACCGAATAACTCAAAAGACTTGTGGTCAAACCCATAAGAAACAAGAGAAATAAGTGACAACAGATAAGAGTGATAGTACTAATATTACAACTTCATAAAAAAATCAGCCATACTTTTTCCAACTAACACAATTTTTTCTGCTCATTATTAAGGATCTCTCAAAATAAGTGAAACAAATAATATGCGCCCATTTTATTAAGCCATAAACACCTACTCACTTTTCAAAACACCTTTACACAATTTCTAGCACTCCAGAATTCAAAAACAGTACTGAATCCCATAGGAAAATATAAAGTTATTCTAAACATTCAAAACAAAGTTTTTCACTTTTCTCAAGATAATACTTAATGCTAAAATGCAAAATAATTACATTTAAACTCACTAACAGCAAAAGCCATCTGACTTGTTACAAAATGGTTGATATTATTCTTTGCTACGGACTTTCCTTTACTGTGACTTGTGTTGATTGCCAGCATATTCTTCTCAAAACGGACTTGTTCCTGCAGTGGTATTTAATGCAAAACACAAAGCAGAGCAGTATTTTTCTAAACGAGAAAGTCACTTATAAAAAACAGCAATGCTTAAAATTCTGTTTAAAAATAAATTAAATTGTTTTATGTTGTTGTTGTCTTTTCCTGGTTAGGGGTCACCACAGTGGATTTCCCATCCACTAATGACTGGCAGTGGAATTTTACGGTGTCAGTTTGCCAGCCCAGCACCCAACCTTTGAAGAAGGCACACCCACTCTCACATGCACCTACCTGCATGTTTTTAAAGTTCACTTGACCATGGGGAGAACATGCAGACTCCACACAGAAGGCTCTCCAGCCAAGAATCGAACTGGAGCCCAGAAACACTTTATTTAAGGTGAGATGATGCTCTTAGTCAGTTTATCAGGGTTTGGAATGTGCCAGTTGACTCATGCATCTGCAGGCATTCTTCAGCTGTGAGAATGTTAGAATTGTTAGCTGTGAGCCTGTGATATGGTAGATGACAGGCTAGTCCCCCACGTTCTACTCCTAATGCAACATCTCACAGAACACAGACACAAGACGTTGATATCACGTATTCTTTGGATGGCTGCTGGCTGGCAAAAATATCACAGGTGGGCTGCAGCCGTAAACTGTTTTATTTTTTTTTCAGACTCTTTTTTTTTTTTTTTTTTTTTTTTTTTTAACTCTCTGACTGAAATCAGGATTTAAAGGGGCCACTCTGAAATTTGTGGCACCCTGTTATTTTGCCCCTCAAAACAGGAAAAAACGAGGATTTTGGTACAGTTGAGAGGTATGCTGCACATGTGGCTGGAGAGTACTGCAAGGCTCCACCAGGTATGTCAAGGCAGCAGAACTGTGCCTTGAGCATCCCAAACATACGCTATGTAATGATCCTGGTTTGTGCATGTGCCTCATTATGGTATTTTTGTGTGGGTATGTGTACATTTCTGATGGGTGTCATCATCCATGGCTCCAGTGCATAGCCAGCATCCTCCACCAGATAGCCATACGGGATGACCCCACTGGCAAATGCCTGATACAGCTGTGAGGAATGCCAGATGTGGGAGTCATGATAGCTTCCAGGGCTGCCAGCACACATATTCATGATAATGCCCTGGGCATTGCACATGACCTGGCAGTTGATGGAGGAGAAGCCCTTGCAGTTTATGTAGACCCTATCCTGTTCATCAGGTGGTGCTTTGTGGATGTGTGTGCAGTCTATGGCACCCAGTACCTCCGGGTATTCTGCTACATGGTGGAAGAGATGCATATTGCTGGTCCTCTCCTCACGGGTGTTGGGGAAGTAAATGTGCTCACAAGTATGTGGTAGCATGGCATCCAGGAATTGGTGGAGTACCCTGGATACAGGTGCCTGTGAGACCCCCATGATGTCCCCAGTAGGTCTTTGGAAAGTACCTGCAGCTAGTATTCTTAAGGCTACACATACCTTGGTATCCACTGGGACGAGTTCCCCTCTGTTGGCTCTGGGTCTGAGTTGAGACCGGCACAGCTCAATAATATGTCTCTGTCCACCCTGTAGCACTTTACCATCTCCAGATCATGTATACCCAGGTAGGTTACCCTGGGTCTGAACACTCTTCTCCTCCTCCTCGGTCTGTGGCGGTTGTCAGCATTATCCTCCTCTCTGCCCTCAGCCTCTAACACATACTGATGGATCAAAGCAATGGCAGCCTCTAACATTTTTCCGGTTAAAATTCACCCACATGTGTACACCAATGCTGCAGAGTTTGTGAGAAAAAAACAGACTGATCTCAGACAGATCTCAACTCTATAGCTACGCCAGTGGGAAGTCTTACTGGTGATCTGGAGAAAGAGGGAGAAACCAGCCTCAGACTGACTGTGGTCTCTGTGTGCTCTTAAGGAAAATTGCACTTGATGCAAAAGCTGCATCTGGAAATACTGTGCGTGTACTTATCATCCTCCCAATGTATGTCCCCCACTGGTGCTAGGGGTGAAGATTGAGACTCCCTGATTATTGTTGGCAGTGGTGGGGCATCACACCATCTTAGGGTTGCCACCTATCCATTTTTTTCTTGAGTATCAAGAAATCAAACTGATTGCCAGATGTCCAGAAACACTGTATAAACTCCAGTATTCTGTTTCAGAAAAGGAAACAGACTATCAGAGTTTGTTAAATTGGCAGACTTACTGTGCTTTTTTGTAGAAAAGCATAGTTAATCAGCAGAAAGCAGGCATCAGGAATGTAAAAAGAGGGTGTTCCCTATCAGATGATGTTGTGATGACATCACCAAATGAGTAGAACATGGATGGGAGAGGGGGCGGTAATAGGTGGGGTTACAGGTGATGTGAGGAGTGTGGCCTTCGTCTGGTTTTAGTCACAACAAAAGGTGGCAACTTTATCTACTACTCAACAAAAAACAGCTGACTGCAGAATGAAATCATGTTTGCAACCATTTGAAAGCAGCTATTTCCCTTCTTACCACACAATAA